>NW_022589706.1:89193981-89264986 GCF_004348235.1 Phoca vitulina
CACAAAAACAGACACATAGATCAATGGAACAGAATAGAGAGCCCAGAAATGGACCCTCAACTATATGGTCAACTAATCTTTGACAAAGCAGGAAAGAATGTCCAATGGAAAAAAGACAGTCTCTTCAACAAATGGTGTTGGGAAAATTGGACAGCCACATGCAGAAGAATGAAACTGGACCATTTCCTTACACCACACACAAAAATAGACTCCAAATGGTTGAAAGACCTCAATGTGAGACAGGAGTCCATCAAAATCCTAAAGGAGAACACAGGCAGCAACCTCTTCGACCTCAGCCGCAGCAACTTCTTCCTAGAAACATCGCCAAAGGCAAGGGAAGCAAGGGCAAAAATGAACTATTGGGACTTCATCAAGATAAAAAGCTTTTGCAAAGCAAAGGAAACAGTCAACAAAACCAAAAGACAACTGACAGAATGGGAGAAGATATTTGCAAATGACATATCAGATAAAGGGGTAGTATCCAAAATCTATAAAGAACTCATCAAACTCAACACCAATAGATTCTATGGCTTCTTAACCTGCAAAGGTTTCAGGGCAAAAGTTAGTTCCAATACTAAACCACCCCTCTGGATTCCCAATTATGCATTGTTTTAAGCTTTAGAGGAAATTCTTTTCCTTTCACTGAGCTTTTCTTACTAGTTGTGTTACCCTCACCTGTGTGACCAGATTTTTTAGTTTCCCAAGCCCCTCGCCCTAGATATTCTGATTAAGTATGTCTGTCATTTATATTTTTACTTCTCTTACGTTCTGAAGGTTGTAGTGTAGAATCTTAGAACTGAGGGATGTCGAGACCCATGTTTCCTAAGTCTGCTGTCTATAGTACTACTTCTGTAAGATGTGCTGGTAACACAGGGTTTCATGATCAAATAAAGCTGAGAAATGTTGCACACCATGGCCCCATTTTGAAGATACACAGTAAGCATCTGCACAGTAAAAGTCCTGAAAAGTCACTCACTAAATAACACTACTTTATGTTGCTTATCGTTTTTCTTAAAGCTTATTAACATCTAAAGAAAAGAGTATTCTAAAGAATAAACACTCTCATTTTACAAGTGAGGAAGGACAATCTCAAAGATGCTCATTGATGATGATACAGTTCGTGATGGAGTTCGGAGTAGAGCACAGGACCCAATAAGTTATAAAAGACTTTTCAAAGGGGATCTCTGGGATGTCTAGATAGTCAAGGAGGGAGGATGAAAGCATTAAATTTCAGAACAGTGGAATAAAGATCAGGCATTCACCAAAAGGCATGGTAAAGACTTGGGGGCTCAGCTCTCTTACTTCTTATTATGACCAATTGACCTATTATTAATTACTTGCTAAGCAGGTGTTTGAATGAACAGAAAGAAACTCTACCTTAATGAATTCTTCAACGTGGGATTAATTTCTGTACATTTAAATTCTGTACAACAAAAAACTACTTTCTTCCTTTCATTCTTTTAAAACCTCTGCTTATAAGCATTAAGGAATTGATTATCTTAATCCTACAAAGACAAAAAATTTAGAGTAAAAAAAAGTAACCTCTTCCACAGTATTACAGAAATCTTTTTTCTTTTTTTTTGTAGTATTATAGAAATCTTTAAAATGCCAGTCTGCCATGACAAATACCTTGACTACTTTATCTTCATATTCTGCCATTGCTTAAAAATATGTTTTATTTATTTTTATCTATATTATAAAAGTATTCTCATTTAATAAAAATAGACCTGTTATTCACTCCTTTTCTGTGTCACAGGAATTTTTTAACAAATGAATTCTTGGAAGTCCATGAAAACTGTGATGAAGAGGATTACTGCATTTGCAGCTAGCTAACCTTTCTCAGGCAGTCTTTTACCATATACCCCCCAATTCATAGATGCACCTTCTTAGGACTCCACACACTTTGAAAAATTGTAGAAATAGATGAGAAATCTGCAGTTCTATATATAGCCTCCTGTTCCCCTTAAACTTCATCTCCTGGTAGTTCTGTGTAGGACGGGGGAAAGAGCTCTCTCCCATCCTCTACTGCCAGTCTCTGTTAGAATCTGTTCTCTGTTCTCATCTGACTTCTGTCTACTATTCTCAGCCAATTATTGAATATCCTTTGTTTTCCCTGTAACCAGAGAATCCCAGGACTAAATTCTCTCCTAGCCCAGGTCAGTTCTAAACCCATAGGTAGAACTAGACCTCAGTGCTGCAATCCTTCCCATATTCCATGGAACTCATGGCAATTATGCATATCTGACTTGGAAGACTTGAGAATAATCAGAAATAAGTACATTACAGGGAAAATAATTAAGTTATATGTTAAATATATCTGTTTCCAGACCAGAGAAGAGAACTGTATCTTTTATAAGATTTCCTTAATGAATACATTCTCTTTTTAATTTTTTTTTTTAAAGAGAGAGAGAGAGAGAGAGCACAAGCAAGGGAGAGGGGCAGAGGAGAGGGAGAAGCAGGCTCCCCACTGAGCAGGAAGCCCAATGCGAGGCTTGATCCCAGGACCCTGAGATCAAGACCTGAGCCGAAGGCAGATGCTCAACCAACTGAGCCACCCAGGTGCCCCTAATGAGTACATTCTTATTCCTAGTCTTACTGCCCTGAGTCTGCATCTACATTTCTCAGAATAAGCCACTTATTTATTTTTTTTAGTGTGAGTATCCAACCACTTTTGGAAGACTTTATTTTACACTTACAAGAATTTTTTCACCACATAATTAGCCCTCTCCCCACCCTCCACTCCTCCAACCTCTTATCAAAAAAAAAAAAAAAAAAAATCAATGATTAAAATAATCTATGCACTATTTTTTGGCTGGAATAACACTATGGGGCAGATGGACTTCAACACTAGTCATTTCAAATCCAGGGCCCTTTAAATTCTCCACATTTTTTTCCAGGCTTTTGTCTCATTGTTAAATCTTGGAAAGTAATACACTCACAGAAATATAAACACCAGCAATGCATGCGGCTCAGAGACAGTCTACATTCATATTGAAGAGAAGAAATATTTTCCAGATGGCACCATAATATGTCAAGACTTTTCCCAGCTCACAGTGCATATAACATTTAAGATAATTATGCAAGGAATTTTAATTCCCCAATTCTGATGTATTTCAAACCTGCAGAAAATCATAATCATCAAGATTAAAAATATTACAATTTGCTATGGTGATTTAGATGTTTTAACAAAATTAAATATTGCAAATACATCTAAAGCCCAAGGTAACAAGGCAGTATGTATGTTTCTCATGCATGTGTTTATATTTTACTGCATCTGGGTACAAAAAATGTTCCCCTTTTCTACTATTCCTTCTGCAGTCTGAGCAGTGGAGCCTATTGGTACCTACTATTAAGCCCCTCTGAACATTTACCTCTGATTTTTCTGTAGTTATTTACACACACACACACAAACTACAGATAGAAGAGGGAGTACCTAAATGTTTTGGAAAACAACCCTATCCAGATATTACCTATCTTCTTCAAAATTTATTATTACATCCATTATATAAATGGGAAAATTGAGACCCTAGGAAGTAAGTAACTTAAGCTATGCCCAAGCCATGTGGTAATAAAGCACCAGTATTTGAAATGCATCTGACATTACTCCTGAGCTGGAAGGGGGAAAGTTTAGAGTCTCTACTCTCAGAAGATTTGCTATTTAAACTATGCAGTGGTTAATGTTAACACTATTAAATGAAGGATAGCTCTATAATGAAATATGAATATCACTTTCATGAGTACTCACCATTACACTTTAAATACAGTCTTTAACAGAATTTTCCATTTCTAAATGTATACTCAAGTCAGAGAGATATCTCCAAAATAAATTTAGTAATGATGATGAAATTTTGAGACTTTCAATAAGGCATAGATTCTTAAGAGCTCTACCAGAAAAATAAGAAAAATTCTTTACAAGTAAATAGCTACAAATTATGAATGAACCAAATGAATTATGTATAATCATTCTTGTAGTAGACTTCTGATAATGTTTAATATGTATTTAATATTAAAATATGCCTGTGAATTAATGTTATTTGGATGTCTTCTAAGATTTTGAGGCCTATGATTGGAGATTGGCTTGTTAATCACATATTCATTTTCGCTTTAGGAAAGCTGTTTGTAACTTGTTTCTGTTGATATTACTCTTAATGAAAGATAACCTTAATGTTTTCGAAGATCTTAACTGTAAGGCTTTAATATCCAATACATAGAAGACATTGTAATATGGCCCCTGAAACTTAATGAAGAGCAGCATTGCTTACTTTCTCCATTTTTTCCACAGGCGGCCAGAACTCCTTAACAGTTGCATGACTAATAAAACATGGCATCTACTTCCCAATATAGAAACAAGGAAGTAATGTTACTAAGCATTATTGTAAACTGGGTCATAGCCACATAGCAAATTACGTAAAAAAGCTGAGTAGTACCGTAATTAATGAATAACCTGGAACTATAACTGGGCCGAGGTGTTTTTTGCTTAACCCATTTTTCATATGACTAAGTGCAAAGTTTGCAGAAAAAAAAATTCTAAAGGCATCATTATCAGCATACACCCAGAATATAAATCAAGTAATGAATAGCGGAGGAAAAGAGTGGGTAAGATGGTATTTATGGAGTGCTTATCCTTTTTGTTGACATGTGCTGTACCTCTCATATAGGTTACCTTATTTAACCCCCATGGAAACATCTGTGAGTTGATATTATTATTCCCATTTTACTGATGAAAAAGCTGAGAATCAGAATGTTTAAGTAGTTTCGGTAGATAGTGAATTGTGTGAGTTGGATACAGATGTCATTCTGTTTGATTCTGGTGCAACACTTCTTCCCATTAAACTGCAGAGCAAGAAGGACTTGAAGGATGAATGGGTCCGTGGGTTCCCCAAAGAGGAGATTCCAAGAAGGAGTCTGGCACGCACAATGCTTATGAGTGTTTTTAAGATCAACACCTGTGGAAGAGAGGCGAGGAAGCAGGAGTGGGCAGAGTGGTCAAACTGCGACGCAGGCGCAAAGACAGGCTTGGTGGATCCCACGAGGAGCGATGGAGCTGGGCTGGCTCTTCAGTGTCATTCCAAGTTGAGCTGAGAAGGCCCGGTGCCTCCTATTCCCACATCAACCAGCCACTGACTGTGAGCCACAAGAGAAAGACGCATGACGTTGGGTGAGGTGGTCCTCAGCCGCTGGGCTGTCCCAGAGGGGCCGGCGGCTGATGGCTCTCACAGCAGCCGAGGCAGAAAGTCCTAACTTCCTAACAGTGAACTGAAAGGGTATCTGGTGTACGAGTCACAGCGTCCACCTCATTTCTAAGTTGCTCTTTCCTGAATGCCAAGTGGGCTAAGGGTTTCCTGACGACATCAGTTAAAGATACAGGTAAGGAATGGCAATGTTTATGGATCTGTGAAATATTCCAATTAAGTGGCCAGTGTGGCCATTACAAGCCGAAATTGCAAAACAACGGACACCCCAAAAGACCCAGAAACAAGGAAAACTATTTGCTGTCTGTCACAAGCAGGGTCTCTTCAGGTTAAGACAGAGTTGGTAATGTATTTTCTGAGATAAACTGGAAAGCTATTTTTCCAAGGAAAATGACAGAGGAGCAAGACCATAGGTACATAACAAAGGCGAAGGAGTGTGGCTAAAGGGGGTCCTGCATAACTCAAAGCAACTCTTCGGGAAGGAGCAGATACACAGGGATGAACAAAGTACAAATGTGTACTGGATTTCTATTGAGATTTCAGTCCTAAATGTATGATGATTTTAAAAAAAGCAAGTGTGATACAGCTATTGCATTTATGAGGCAAAATGCATTCGAGAGAATTGATTTTTTTTTAACTAGGCTTTTCCATGAATCACATCAAGTCCATAAAGAATTTTATTGATAACATAAATATGTTTGTTTAATTTTCTGCCTGTTAGTTGACTGTCTTCTGCATATGCATTCATTATTTTGCAGCTCCTTGCAGGGAAATTAGATTACTACTGCCTTGACGTCTGTGCTTCTTGGCATCTCTATACCCTTTGGTTCGCTCTGATTTCCCTTGACCTGAGATCTCCTGCACTCTGAGAGAGGAGAGACATGAAGATGCAAGAAAGTAGAAAAGTTTGACAATAATATACAAAGAAATACTCCCGGCACAGACACAAGTGACAGTTTGGAAAGAACACCGAGAAACAAGATAGGAATAATTTTGTCGTATGTTTGTTAAGTGCTTGTGAAAATCACTTCCTCTGGAGAGCAGGCACCCAGGACGGGCTCCACACCCCGCACGCAGCAGACCCTCAGGAAACACTAGATCAACACAACATGAGAGGACAAATTAATACAGTTTCTGGCATCCTAGGAATGTATTCAATGTACTTTATGGCAATAACACAAAATTATTAAAATTGCGGGGACTAACAGGGTTTTGTTTGTCTGTGGCATTCTCAGTATGACCTTAAGTTGAGAGATTTACCACCTCTGGTAATTCCTAGGATATTACACAGGTAATACCTTTGTCTTCTCTGTTCAGTTACTATTTCTTGAGAAATCTTTCTTGATATGATTACTAAAAATATGTACTTACCTAAAATTCTGTAATTTCATCCCATCATAAATTTTAGAACGGCTGAAACACCATATCTTGAGAAGAAACCAGAGCCCCAAATTTCTAGCTATTTTGAGGTAGAAACCAGGGGGTGAATAAAGGCTAGTTGGAAGCAGAATACCTCTAACATAGGGAGCAAAGCTTGATATCTGACAGTCTGTCTTGATCCTCTTTGGCATTCTTTTCCTTGATGTTGGTGACTTGGAAATCTTGGTGTCTCAGTTAAAGTTGAAATCACAGACAAGGCATGGGAGGAGAAGATGATAGGTACATGGGAGGAAAACATGCTATACTCTTGTGACAAATATGAACATTTGGAAAATAAAAGCTGGTCATTAATTTTGGGATTGGGAGGGAAAAAGTGGTAAAGCTGCTATAGTTAGAAAGAGAATTCCTTTTGTAATTGATGAAGGGTGAGAAGATGGAGTAGAAGGAAACACCAGCAGAGAGAAATACCCTGGAATGTATGTGCTATCATCACAACAACAAATAGCCTTATAGTTGGAATGTTAACGGCAAATTCATTACACTGCATATTGTTTGCTATGCTCGTCCTTAACGAAAGCATTCATTTGCTCATTCAACAACTCTATGAGAACTCTCATATAGGGTAGTAACTGCTCTTTCTTGCTTTCTTAGAGTCTGGAACCTAGTGCTCAGGTGAGGTTATCATTCCTATAAAAAAAAAAACTGAGCCAGTTAATCAGGCTTCCCCTAGTGTTGTACCTGCATTTCAATCTCAACTCTGTAACTTATTACCTATGTGACCTGGACAATTAATATACCTACTCTCTCTGAGTGTTAGCTTTCCCATCCAATAAAAGGGTGTCCTAACAGGACTTATGCCATGGAATTGAGTATTAGATGAGTAATCCATGAATTTGAATGTCTTTTCACATACCAGCCACTCACATTTTCTTTTCTTTGGTTTGCCTATTCTTTTCTTTTGCCAAATTTTTGAGTGGGCTATCAATTCAGTCTCTGAGTTCCAAGATGCAGTATTTTGTGGTGCTATCTGCATGTTTACCTTTCTCCATTTCTAGGGGTGGCCTGACGGAGGGGAGAAAGGAATGAGGGTGACAGATACAGTGTGATAATATATTATGCTGGATTCTATCTTCTCTGGTGAGGTATATATTTATATCTATACCTATATCTATATATCCTTATCTATGTTGATCTTTATTTCTTTTTTTAAGATTTTATTTATTTATATGAGAGAGAGAGAGTGTGTGCACAAGCCAGGGGGAGGGGCAGAGGAAGAGGGAGAAGCAGACTCCCTGCTGAGCAGGGAGCCCAATGTGGGACTCAATCCCAGGACCCTGAGATCATGACCTGAGCCAAAGGCAGCCGCTTAGCCGAGTAAGCCACCCAGGCACCCCTGTTGATCTTTATTTCTATTTCTATCTATACACACACACATATACACATATATGCATACATATAATTATCATTGTTATTTTTAATCAGAGAAAGGGGAAATAATTGTAGGTTTCATAGTAGTATGGATAAGACTTTTGAAGCTAGTCGGAAACAGAGGAAAAGCCTGGAAGTAGGATCAACACTAACAAGTACAAACACAACATATGAAGTTATATGTCATGTTGTCATATTATATACAATATTAGTTATATAGATATCCATTTAAGTGAATGTGAAATTTAATGAATAATTTCGAAGTCTTGTCAATTTCCTAAAAATAGGAAATTAATGCAATGTAAAACGAATGTGTATTCTACAATTTTGTTTTCGATTGTTCAATGGAGGTGATTACAGAATGCACTTTATTTTAATTTAATGACTTTCTTACATACCGTATTATAAGAAAAAAGCATTTTAAAGTAATATTACTTTTTGTCATTCATTGTCCTTGCTGCTTATATTCTGTCACTCTTCTCAGCTTGAATACTGATGTGAAGGACTTTGTTTCACCTCCCTGGTCTAATGCATTGATATTAAGAGATTTAGGATGTTAGGTAGTAAAATAACAATCTCACATTTGTTACTTTGCATATACACCCCACAAAATAGAGTTTTACTAATTCTCTACTAAGTTATTTCAAAATAAGTTATACAAAAATAACATGTGATATTTTTTAAAAACACATAATAATTTTTGGTAGTAAGGAAATAGTTTGAAATTTAAAGCTTAAATCCTTGCCAAATATCATATATATTTATGATATTTATTTAAGTCTAGTCTTTTACCACAAAAGAGACTTTTATTCATCTTTAGGAAAATTTTTATTTATTTATTTATTTGAGAGAGAGAGCACAAGAGGGGGGAGGGTCAGAGGGAGAAGCAGACTCCCTGCTGAGCAGGGAGCCCGATGCCGGACTCGATCCTGGGTCTCCAGGATCATGACCCAAGCCGAAGCCAGTCGCTTAACCAACTGAGACACCCAGGCACCATTTAGGGAAATTTTTAAAGGTTCAGCAACATTTTGAATTTTTAAAACACAAAATCTAGTAATCTAAACCACAGTTTTTATTTTTTCATCAAATCAGCTGAATAGAGAACATATTGCTATCACTAATTTACCCAACTCAGTGTTTAGACTCGGTAAACGAATTCTTCTCAATAAATGTAGACGTGCCTATAATATATTTACAGTGATTGAAACATTTAAAATGATGCATGCTTAGTTTATGAATATTCTACAATATGTCATAAACTTTTATTTTTTGGCACTTTCCATTTTAGTATATTCCTTTAAAATATACACCTGGAACTCAGTAAACATGAGCACAGTTTAATCTCCCCTTCGGAGAATTGTTTCATTCTTCAGATGCAACAAAGAAGTCTTAAAAATATAATGTCATCCCTGAGCATATAAGCATCTGGAAGGCGACTGAGTTTGTAAAAACTGCAGTAGATTTTTATTGTCTAGACTTATTACAAATTTATCAATCTAAAATGCACTTACTGTTACTTAAGTGAATCAATTGTGAAACTAAATTTTAAAAGTGCCCTTAACTTTAGAGAAAAACCACACTCAATGAGCTGTAGATGACCATGAAAGAGGGCATTTTTCCAAATACTGTTTTGACATTGTGCTCATATTCCTTGACATCTCCTCAAGGTAACTTGTCTGCTTATTGTTACTTTTCAAAGAATAGATTTTTTTCAAATAAGAAGGAGGTATCGTGCATTCAATGAACATGCAAATATCCCCTTTAAGATTCCACATCATTTCTATGCTGTCAGTGTCTTAATTTTAATATTTATCTATGTCTATATTGAGTTATAATAGTCATTTCACTTTATTTCTGGGGTGCCTTATTTAGTGTGTACTTTATTAAAAGTATCACTGCTGTTGGTGTATTATTTGCAAAAATTGAAGCTGACAGACATTTTGGTTAAAGGGCTTTTTACATATAAATTTAAAATATCACATTTTGAGAAAACTTAGAGTGAAGTATCCATTCTAGTAGTTTGCTATTTCTTAAAAATACAAAATCGAGGTGCAATATTTTCCATCTTGTAACTACCTTCCAGGTAGCTCTTTTTATATACTATTATATTATTATATGAATGCTATGTTTGGTTAAGTTTTCCTTAGAATAATAAACATTGTGGTTTCAGAGTCTAAAACATTTGATACTCACATAGGTAAGAATTATGTAGAATACTCAGTTCCTTAAGTTAAACTGTGCAAGACCAGATTGCTTAACGTGTCAGCTGTCCCCTGTCAGTTGGATGGTATTTCTGTGTGTTAGATATCAGAATGCTGGGGGGATGTAGACCAGAATTTACAAGTTGTACCAACTGCTGCAGATGCAGTAAAGCTTTTTAAAAGGTACTATAATCCTGAAACAGGTTTTCTGTGTTGCTGTACCTAGAAAAATTTGTTTTTGCGCTGACCACCTGCTATATCATGTTAGAGAATTTTTGGACCCAAATGATATTGCTAGACCATCAAATTTCCTCCCTATGTTATGTGTATAAACACACATGTTCCGGTTGGAAAGAAATCCACTGAACATATATCATAACCAGCTATTTCATTGCACTGAGTTTCTTCTGTGAATTGTCTTCACTCCTGCCTCTCTAATTCCTGTGTTCTCCCCTCTCATATGTAACTGTTTCACTCACATTCACAATTCAGAATTTGATTCAGGTGTATCTTCCTCTAGGAAATATTCCCAAATCCACTGTCTGCTTCAAGTCCCTTTTCATTTCTCCCATAGAAACCCATGTATTCTTTTACCAGAATATTAGCATTCTGTATTAAAACTGGCTTTTTCTCTTCCCCCACTTGACTCTAAACAACTTGAAGGCAGAAGCTGTAACTTTTTCATTAAACCTAGTAATCCTGAACTATTTTAAGGGATCTATAGATGTCTACTAAGTGAATGAATGACACTGGTGTATGTGAAGTTAGACGGAGGTTCAATCCATCTGAAAGTGTTCGGCCAGTTTCAGGCACTTCTGATTTCTACTCTGGGAGGGTCTGATTATGAAAAAGACCTCAATTGATTCATTAGAGGGGGTATTTTAGAATATTTGGTACTACAGTACATACTTAAATCAATTATCTGGGAACAATCAGAACAATATGTATGGGCCTGGACATTGGTAGGTCAGCACAAAGAATTTTAATTTCTATGATTTTGGCCCAAGTCCAAACAGGTTTTTTGAAAGAAATTCATAAGTATGGTTTTATCACTTGCATTTATTTTTTTCTGATTAAGCAAGCTTAATGATATATTTTAAGAGCAGATTGATTAATTTTATTTTCTTCATTTTTATATTCTGAATGGCAAATCAATGTAAAAATAGGTTTACAGAATAAATTATTGAGTTCATATGGTAATGGTCATAAAGCAATTAAAAACAGCTCAGTAATAAAGTGCCATATACATTTTTATTGCCTGTTATGTCATTATTTAAAATCATGATTTATGAAGTGAAATATTATTTTAACTCTTCTTTCATTTGATGATATTTAATCTTATGCATAACTCCTTTTGAAGAAAAAGATACTATAGAAAGCAAATTTGAAAATGCCACTCGTGTGCTCTTCAAATTCAATTCAACAAGTTTGATTTAAAATAATTTCGTTTAGGGGCACCTTGGTGGCTCAGTTGGTTGAGCATCGGACTCTGGATTTCGGCTCAGATCGTGATCTCAGTGTTGTGAGATGGAGCCCTGAGTAGGGTTCCTTGCTCAGCGCGGGAGTCTGCTTGAGATTCTTTCCTTCTGCCCCTTCTCCCTCCATTTCTTTAAAAATAAATAAATACGTCTTTAAAAAATAAAAGAAAAGAATTTAGTTTAGCAAATATTTATTGAGAACTTAATATTGTTCTGGCTCTCAGTCCACGCTGACCACACATAAGCATTTCTAAACTCTCTTCCTATCACAGAAAGATTTGTCTACAATATCCTGACAACATTTTTATTTCTATAGTTAAAATAAATATGCCCATTTACAGATATATTGCTTTAGTATTTGTAGTGAGACAATGTCGAATGGCTGTAATCTTTGTAGCATAGGAGATGATCTCACAAGGCATTGCAGGTTGGTGATGGAAATTGATCAGGTGAACGAGTTCTTCCTGGAATGGTCATGTGAAATCACTCATATTCTACAAACCTTCTAGATATGTTTCTTTTTTATTCATACTTCATACTGTGCTTTGAAAATCCCATGATTTTTTTCCAGTCACTAAACCTTGGTAAAGTTTGCTACATATAACATAATGAGATATGTAACAAATTTGAACAATATTAAACTTAAAAAATCTAAGATTGGATGAGCCTACCCTGCAAGTGCATGAAAAGCTCATATGTCCCTCAAGGGTATGGAGAGTATGGAGAAATGAAGCCATATGAACCCAATTTACCTAAATTGCATGAGTTTTTTGTTAATTTAAAAGACTATGTTCAACCTTTTTGAAGTTCTTTTTTTAAAAAAGATTTTATTTATTCATTTGAGAGAGAGAGAGAGAGTGAGAGCCTGAGCAGGGGAGAGGGGCAGAGGAGAGGGAGAAGCAGACTCCCCGCCAAGCAGGGAGCCCAATGCAGGACTTGATCCCAGGACCCTGAGATCATGACCTGAGCTGAAGGCATATGCTTAACCATCTGAGCCACCCAGCTGCCCCTTGAAGTTCTTAATATTGCAATAAAAAATGATATATGGCTGTATGAGGAGAAGAGATAAAATTATCATTTTTCTATTTAAAAATTTTTATATAAGACACCAAGGAAATCAACTGCAAAATAATTAAAATTCTTGGAAAATCATCCTATTGTACCAAAACAAAATAATTAAAAGAGTCCCATAGCTCTTCTATGGAAACAATAGTTTCCCCATAATGAAAACTAAAGCTTTAGAAATCATACTGGGGAAAATGTTCCCCTATGCATAATATGAGCTAGATTATCAAATGTGTGGAGAAAACAGGATTAATTTTAAGACATCTCCAAAATCTTACTTTATATATATAATAATTTTATACAAAAAAATAAGACTTAAGTACACAATATTTTTTATGGAAAGACTGAATAATTTAACAATATTTTATTTTTTATTTTATTTTATTATTTTTTAAAGATTTTATTTATTTATTTGACAGAGAGAGAGACAGTGAGAGAGGGAACACAAGCAGGGGGAGTGGGAGAGGGAGAAGCAGGCTTCCCGCAGAGCAGGGAGCCTGATGCGGGACTCGATCCCAGCACTGTGGGATCATGACCTGAGCTGAAGGCAGATGCTTAATGACTGAGCCACCCAGGTGCTCCAATTTAACGGTATTTTAAATTATACTTATGTATAATGGAATTCCATTCAAAACCTTAATAGGATTAGCATGTTTATTAAAGATTTTATTAAAATTGTGTTAGAGAATAAACAAGTAAAAAGAGATAGAGCACTTTTGAAATCAAGAATAATTCCAATAATATAAACTAAAAGCCAGAGGGATCAATAATATTTGATATTAGCACAGTAATATTTCAATAGAAGTGAATAGCTTAGTTTACGTAATTTAATTTGATAAAAATAGCACTATAAGACTGTAGGGGGAGTGAAGGAGAGAACTTTAGACAATTAGTATCACTTGACATGTGGGCAGTGGTTTATTGTGGGATCATGAGGTACCATCATTCCTCCAGCAGAAACAATTAGTGAAAGTCAGGTTAATATTTGGTATAGCCTCTTTCTGAAGCAAAGTAACTCTAATACATATAGTATAATGTGCTTTCAACAATTTTATTAATATGAATAGAAACTAATTTTTCTGATAAAATTGGTATTTTCTGCAGCCATATAGCTGCAAAATAATGTCAATAATCATAAATGTACTGTAAATTAAGGATGTTTTTCTAATCATATATGGCTCTGCCGGTAATATATAACACATGGACAAAAGAATCCACAACTTTTTGTTATATGTTTGAGTGTCATAGACAATATTTTTTGTTATATATTCCAGGTTTATAAGGACTCATAAAAGTGGTACTTTGCATAATATTACTAATATAATGTGTTAAAGTTTGCCTATTATTTAATGTCCCCAAATTTCTTGTTCCTTTGTGGAGCTCTGCAATGATCATTTTGATCAAAAATGCTATATCGATTGCCCAAATTAACTTTAACTTTATTTATTTGTTTAAAAAAAGATTTAAGCATATTAAGAAGGAAAACTGAATTTTTAGCAGCTTTTCATTTGTACTTTTAACGTGTTTCACTTACATTCAAAATCCTTTTAAATTAAATTATCAGTTGCTAAATTATGACTTGATATTTATATATAGGGAATTAACTATCACTTATACCAACTAAAATTCATGTCATTTGATTAATGCAAATGCTATCTTTATTTTTTCTATTTTTTAACTTGTTTTACCAATGAATTCAATGATTTCTTTTCTTTCCTATATAAATCTGATAACAAGACATATGTAGCAGAACTCCAGGCTTTGGGAAAATTAATTAGTGTCAGTGTATCTGATGGTAAACACAGGGTCACATTTCCAACCTCCTTTGGCTTCCTCCTAGCAAGGTAAATAAATAGCAACAACAGTAAAAACAATTCTTTTCTAGAATTTAACAATTGAAAAAGTAAAGCATCTTATTTTAGAACTTTCCTCTAGGTTTCTTGCCTTGGACTCTTTGAAATACAAACCACATCCCTTAGCTTCCTGGGTGCTCTTCTCCTCCAGGCTTCAGGGTCTATTACAACTCTGTGCCTCGGCCTGGCGAGGCTTACCGCAGGGACTGATGTTATCCTGAAGAACAGGTTTGTTTCGTTTTTTTCTTGGCTTAGTCATGATACAGGCTTTCTAAGACCAATATCTAAATGTAGTCTTTTTTTATGTGCCCCATGCAATCACCATTTCTCATGGTGCTCATGCTAGTGAATCCAATAGGGTTTTTCTTGTTTGACGTCTCTGTGAATCCCTGGATTTCTCTGCTTCTGATGGAATAGATCTTAGCAATTTCTGCCTTTAAAAAAAGTTGTAAAGGAAGCTGGGAAACAATGTATTTGGATCCTCTCTGGAGCAGTGGAGAGGTCTGCAATAAATCCACGGAACTTATTGCTGCAGCTTTGAGCTTTGAAACAGACCAATTTACTTTCCTTTCTGTAGGGTCTAATTCATTAGACTCCTGCTATAAAACTTTTATTGGAGAAGTTGAATCATAAAGTCAACCAGAAAGAAAGGATTTGGTGATAAGTGGTATAAGTGTCATAATGTGAAGAATAAAATGCTACAGACAAAATAAAAGTATTTATTTCCTGCTTTTAGAAGTGAAATAGCTTGAAAAAGATAACAATACTGCATTCTTAGTGATGATAAATTCCATTTTTTGCAAACTTTACAGTAGTTTGGCATAGTTGAATGCTTGCTGTGCTGAAGACATGATTACTATATCTGCATCACTATAATGCATGCAAACACACACACACACAAAACACACGCATATACACACATAGTATATATGTATGCATTTATATATGGTTGTGTGCATATGTGTATATATGTTTTCTATACATATACGCAAACATACTATGTAAATATTATATAAAATATGTATGTTGCATATAGGCAAACATGCCATGATATATTTATTTGCCTGTATTTCCTGGCTAGGGTAGATGACTTGATTTGGAAATGAGAACAATTGTTCCTCTTTTATAGAAATTTGGAGTAGATAGAGGTCTCCTGTTCACTTGCTTCTTTCCTAGCCCATAGATAAGATCAAGACCTGTTGAACTGCATTATTAAATAAAAGAACAAATTAAATGTGTAAACAAATAGAAAACTTCCTACACAGATAGACAACCGACTAACCAAACATTAGCTGTCATTCCTCATCAAATGTTAGATCTCCCTCTCTTTCTTTTATTATTAAACATTATCCTCTTCAGAATTAGAAAGGAACATAAGGCTGGAATTTTAGATTTAATTTATGGCTTCCCTTTAAAATTCTAATTCAGTCTATTCTTGAACACTTAAAAATATGTGCAAGTTATATATTACATCTTCCAAGCGGCTCATTCCACATGTGCTCTATTTATTAGAAAAATACTTTTTCAATTAAAAAAGAAATTTACCTTTTTATAACTTCCATCTTTTTTTGTAACAAGTTCTTGAGATAAATAAGTTCTTGAGACCCATTCTTATTCTAACTCTTCATTTTCCTTGTTTATACCCAAACTTCCATCAAAACATTCCCAGTTTCTTCATGTGTTCTTCATGTGTTAGGGTTTTATGTTCCTTCATCATCTTGGTTTCTTTTTTCATTTTTTCACTGATCTTTATTGAGGGCTTAATACAAAATCCCAGAGAGTACCAGCCATACGGAATACCACAATGAACAAAAGAGAACCTTTTCTCATGGAGCTTATGATACAGTTAAGGAAGTGAACAGACAAATGAACAGACAGATCATTCATGTGTCATTTGGTGATAAGTGGTAGGGAAGGATCAAGAAAGGAAAGTACATGGGAAAATGCTGGTATGGGGTTCTGGAAAGACTTGCATAATAAGGTGACACTTAAGCAAAGAGTTGAAGAAAGGGGGGAATGTGAAGAGTGCAGATGTTTAGGGAACAGAGAGTGTGAAGGTTCTACTGTTGAAGCCTGTTTGGCATGTCCAGAGGACAGTCAGGAGGATTGTGTGGCCTTAAGAGGGAGTAGTGATAGGTAAGTTGGTCAAAGAATTACTCTGGCCAGAATGGAAAATAGGCTGTAGGAAGTCAAATCTGTAAGTAGGAAATGCTATTAATTCCCTCTGAAAAAGATAATGGGAGCTCTAATTAGGGTGTTAAGTTTGGATGTGATAGGATGTTCTTGGGACCTGAGTTGTTTTAAAGATAGAGCTGACAAGAATTATTGATAGAGGAAAGTTGTGGAAACAAAGAAGGGAGTCATATTTGACTGTAATTTTTAGGCTGAACAAATGAAATCTCCCTTTCTGTAAACGGGTAACCTATTTTTCTTAGAAGGGAAAAATAATCCATTTGGTTATAATGTTTTCACACATCACCCTCTCATAATATGACATTTATTTGAGAAATTCCATGTTCAAGGTGTGATCTGTTTAGCACAAAATAAAGCAAAATGATCAACTTTTATAATCTAGATTTACTGTTATTCACTCACATGATCTAAATATACTATTTTTCATGGGCACCAATATTGCATTACCACTTGTGGATGTTCACTATTTTTCATATTGAGTTTACCATTAATTTAGATCCTGGTGTCCCTTTCATCCCCAATCTGTGTTCCAGGTGCTAGATGTTTGTTTACCAAATGTGTATCCCATTCTTCCTTGCAAACAGCTCAACCATACTTCTCAGCCTATCTTGCAGTGAAGAGTGGACATGTGACTGAGTTCTGGCCAATGGAACATAGGTAGAAATGATAAACATAACTTCTAAGCTTGGCTTTCAAAAAATCTCTCACTTAGAAAGTCTCCATTCTCTCCTACCCTTGCTGCTTTCTGAATATTGACAAGAGTCAATCTTGGGCTTTACATAGTCAAGAGGCATGTTTTCTGGGTGAAAGAGAACACTTATCCCTCCACTATTTAAAGTATATGTGAGCAAAAAATGAATTTTTATTTTATGTTACTACTAAGAACTTGGTGTTAACCTATTACAGTAGCTAGTAGTACCTTAATTATTTTTAATATTGGCAATTCAAGACGTAATGGTATTGAAAGGTAAATGAACATTTGTGACATTGTCCCAGAGTGTGGGTAGATGCTAATGAAAAAATTGTTATAGGAGATTGGATAAGAGTGGCAAAACATTTGGTAGAACTGTCATGCATGATAATTTGAAAGACAGATCAAAGCTTCCAAGACTATATTGCTATGTAGAGACATTTTGTAATAGAATACTTTTGATTTATAATTGACGATAATAGAAGGAAGAGATGAACTCAGTCAAGAATTGGTTGGTTTATAGGCAAACATAAAATGAAATAGACTCCAGGTATTTGAAGCTTCAAAAGTCTGAAAAATCTAAATCCTCTAAACCTCAAACTATGAGGAAGGTTGAAAGATAACTTCAATTACAAAGACCCATTACAGGGGTGTCTGGGTGGCTCAGTTGGTTAAGCGTCTGACTCTTGATTTCAGTTCAGTCATAATCTCAGGATTGTGAGATTGAGCCCTGTGTCATGGAGCCTGCTTAAGATTCTCTTTCTCTCTCTCCCTCCGCCCCTCCCCCTCTCTAAAAACAAACAAACAAACAAAAACAATAGCAAAGACCCATTACACTCAGCTCTTTGATAAAAGTGAGATTGAATATGACCTTTCAACTTAAGCCTGATGGCACTATGGGAGCTGCCATAAATTGAGGGATGAAGGGAAGGATGGAGGAAGGAAGAAACAGAGAGAGGAGTAGAGACAATGAGAGAGTCCTGGGCCAAGAAAAGGAAGGAATAAAGCAGGTTTGAGTATTAGTTCTAGGAAAGAGTTTTGGTGATGATCACTGGCACATGGAACTGAATGGAAACAACTAGATTAGATACCTACTAAGTTTCTGAGGGAAGTATATTGGCAAAGAAATCACGAGTCCAGATTTTTTTGGTAAAAAAGACTCCTAGAGGGTAGAGATGGGAACCATCAGGATGGAAAAAAATGATCAAGGCAGATCCTTTGAGTGGGAAAAATTGGGTTCTAATTGAGAAAAAAATTTCACACTTCCCTGTCTTCCAAGCAGAAATGCAACATCATTGCCATCTATTGACAGCCATAGGTCTCCTATCCTTCCCATTTTTAAATGGGAGTGTTTATTGTGGTTCTTATGCCCTGGGCCCATCATTGTATATCTGTCTGTGATGAAAGAAGATGCCTTTTACACAGACTGTCAGACCACGAGAACCATGTCTGGACCTAGCGGAGAGGCTGACAGAGGACTCAGAGCATCTCTACATTGAACTGAATGAAGTGACCAGATAGGACTTTGTATTATCTTCTTTGAGAAAAGGTGAATGTCTTCTATGTGTAGGAGGAAGAACGTGATGGATATTTGATAACTGGAAGGGTGGACTACAACAGAGAATGTCTATTCTGTTTCCCTTTCCTCTTGGCATACAGTTCGACAACATTTCCCAACCTCCCTTCAGTCAATTTGGGCCTGTGACCAAATTGTGGCTAATGTGATGTGTACTAGCATCTTATATATTATTCTGAGTCCCATAAAATACTCCTAAATGATTCTGATTCTCCCTTCTTCTGTCATGCAAGGCTGGATGTCCAAAGCCTATAGTGACAAGGGAACCCATATTTGTGTTTACAGATGTCAAACTTAGAATAGACTGGATTTCTGAATGACAACATGGAGCAAAATTTCTTCCCTTACCCATTCTCCCTCCCCACTGATTGGGTTTTAGGTAAGTGCAAAATAAAGTTTGATTGTATTGATTTTATTAAGCTTCCACAATTTATCTACTATAGCACAATAGTTTGAGAAATCCTAACTAAATCCCCTTTTCTTGACCAGTTGGGTTTTTGGACATAAGGCTAAGAACTTGTATTTAATTACTTTATTCATGTTGAATCCAGATCACAACACTGCTTGCTGAGATTTATATCCTTTCCAATTTTATCCCATATCCAGTTATCCAGTGATAAATTTCAGATCAGGGCCTATAAACCCAACACTTTCAGAATCTAGACAGCTGGTAATAGGAAAATGGTTGGCTGTGCATCCTAGGGAACTGAAAAGTACATGCTCCACCTAGCACCAATAAAATAAATTAATTAAAAAAAAAATCTATTTGCTGGTATCTCCAAAGACTGTAGTATTGGGATCTTTGATTTAAACCTTCATCTGAATATGTTTATAAAAATTTTCTTGGTGGTGCCTGGGTGGCTCAGTCGTTAAGCGTCTGCCTTCGGCTCAGGTCATGGTCCCAGGGTCCTGGGATCGAGCCCCGCATTGGGCTCCCTGCTCAGCGGGAAGCCTGCTTCTCCCTCTCCCACTCCCCCTGCTTGTGTTCCCTCTCTCGCTATCTCTCTCTGTCAAATAAATGGGTAAAATCTTTAAAAAAAAATTTTCTTGGACAAAACTGAGGAGTGAACCACTAAAATTTTCTTTTAGGTAGACATTTATTAATTAATAATATTCTTTGACTATGCTTCTTCAACCATTTGCTGATTTACTAAACTTCATTAGTCTGAAGTTCATATCGCTCTTGGTTGTTCACCTAAACAATAAAAGAAACGTTGCCCCTTAACTCCTGAGGTCTAGATAGATACTTTACCTAAATCCATGTATCTGGGGCTTCAAAAGTTGAAATATCTGCATTCTTCCAAACTTCAAAAAATGTTATCTGAAGGCCATTTGTATTTGGATGACATGAGGAATTTGGATATTCTATCTCATTTTAATTTGTGTACTGACAATGAGTTTTCTGTGGAATACTTTTGCCAAATTTAGTTGTAAACACTCAATTCCAGAATCTTCCCCATAAGTAAATACTGTTAAGTTCAATGGTCTATGGTTTACAGGATATAATATTTTAATTGTTAAACCCAATTAAAAGTAAAGGTTGAAAAATATGTATATATATAAGTTGATATATTCTACTCTCTTGTCTTCTGGCACTTCTCTTTTTACTATTCTTCAATAATAGCACTTAATCAATTTATTTTTTTATAAGTATGATGATCTACGTTGCACATTCCTTCAGAATGTTTTGAATATATCCAACCCTTCCAAGAGACTTGAATGTAATGAGAATATTTCAGTTTTCTATTATAATTTCTTTATTCATCAATCTTAGACTTTAGATTCATTTATCAGTGCTCTATATTTAGGCCCCTATCCTCAATTCTTTATGCAGGAAGAAATGAGGCTCAGAAGAATTCCGTAATTTGGTCAAGCACCTGAAAGTAGTTGCCAGAACTAGAATTTTAAAATGTGGAAATCCTGCAATTGATTACTTCGCTATCGCCTTGTTATTATCTACCTCTTCTGGCTGTAGATTCTTGTGTTTCCAAGTATGCTTACTTTTTTATGCAATTAATTTTATATGAGGCCAACTTTTTTGGTACATATTTTATAAATGTGTATTTTACAAATAGATACGTACAAAATAACTAATAACAACAAACTCTATTATAGTGGTTGCTATGTGCCAGCTATTGTTCTAGGTGCTTTTATATATTTTAACTCCCATAATCCTCATCATAAGCTCAAGGGGTAGGCGTTATTATTATTTGCATTGTAAAGATGAGGAAATCATAGCACGGTGAGTGTAAGAGATGCTCGAGGAATCTCACACAATGAGTAGGGGATATTGCCAGGCTTTGGGCTGTGGCTCTGGTTCAGAGAGCCATGTACCACATTATGCACTGTATTTCTTTAGGTTGAAATAGTTTAAAATAGTTTGATAGACCTTGTTATGGAAATTATGGGGGGTTCATACCATTCTTTCATTTCAGAGAATATCACACAAAATGCTAAATGCTTGCTTTGTTGAAGGCTAAGGGAGGAGGTGGTTGGCATCTACATATATTGTATGTGTGTTACCTGTGACAAAGGCATAACTTCTTGTTAACTTAAGTTTATTGTCATATTTCTTTTTAGCTTTCCCACTCTACTAAAATGGGATCCAAGTGTCTTCAGGATCTTGTTTGTGGATGACATTATGTATCTCTTCAATACAGAACTATAGGTTTACATGTGCTTAATTTTATCAAGAGGTTAAAGGCTTCTGGATGATTGTAATTTCCAGGCAACATCCTGGGAACATGCAGGAGAGAATTCCAATTGACCTGGACATTAAATCAAAACTGAAAAAAAAAAATAGACAAACAAACAAACAAAAAACCCAAACCAAAAACAATTGACCTGGACATGTGAGAGTTTAGTAGGTAGATTTTGGCATCTGAAAGTACAGAGAGAAAAACATGTCTACAGTTTCACTCTGTAGAGTGTAGAGTGTAGAGAGTCTATTTTTGTTTACTATTTTGTTTATTATTTTTGTCTAGATACCCTAGACAAACGAAAGTCTGTTGGTTTTGAACCTCAAATGGCAAGTGGGTTACAATAAACCTACCAGTCCCCAAACTTCCCACCACATACTACTCTATCTTTGACTTATGATCCATCTTCATCAGCAAACAAAATAGAGGAAAATATATTCAATGTAAAATTTCCTCTCCTTACATACTCTCTCTTGTATGTCTGTGTGGCTTGGTCCATGTACCAAGACACCACTTTTTACTCTAGGTCAAAAGCAGTGAAAATTTCATCCTGCTTTTTTACAAACATTGTTGACAGTTATACAACCCATAGTGATTTTTCTCTCTTGCACCAAACCATGTGATTTAGAAATAGTCATTGGTAGGCATAAGAATGCAGTCATGATTCTCTTGTGTCCTCACAAATTGGTTCCTGTTTTCTCTTTTCTGCTGTATATTCTTATCCTGCTGCTACTGTCTTATTCCTGCCACACCATTTAGATTTCTGAACAGACTTGTAAGGTTTACAGAAATCAGAATGGAGTCTTATATGATTAAGAACATCCTAGAAATAATTGTGTTTACGTGGAAATATCTTATATGAGGATGTTTTAATTTCAGTTGAACTAAAAAATAAAGTGCCAATGTTTTTGACATAACAATTCCACCTATCTTTTTTCTTGGCATTGTTTCCACAAACATTATAAATGCATCATTAAACAATAAGCATTGTTCTTTTTTTCAGTAAAAAAAATATAACTCAAGGGCCTCAGTGATCAAATAGCAAGTCAATGACCTCTTACCCTCTTCAATATGGTGAATTCTTTTTAATTTTAAGCCATGTATTTCACCACCCAAAGTGCATTGTAGACAGGCAGCTCTCGGCTTTGTTCTGATTATTAACAAACATTTTTAGGGAGCAATACTGTGAGATCTTTAAACCAACCTGAAAGAACAGCAGTCCATGTGGTTCAATTCCTAATGTGTCTAGGGATGCTTAATTTGGTCTGTTTGGTTGGTCTTATTGATAAGATTAGGTGACTTAGATGTACAAACATAAAGCCTCTTAGAGAACAAGCAATACTCCTAAACCCAACGGTCTTGAAAATGTATATCTTGGTGCTATGATTGCAAGGATAACTTTATATTTTTGTTTTATGCTTACAAAATGAAGTCCGGTTTCCCACCACCATAAGATATAAGGCAATGCATACATTCATTTAACAGTTACTAATTTTGTGCCAGATCCTGTATTATGCATGAGAGATACAAAAATTAAAAGCTATTTCTCATATTGATAACTTACATATGAAAAGTTACAGTACAATGTAGGTGCAATAATAATGGTATAATATGACTAGTAAGCTTGTTCTTGGGATTATCATTATATCCCAGATATTGATGGTGTAATGCCAAGGGAAATGGAAGATTTATGGTACAACTTAAAGCCAGAGACCCAAAGTTGAGAGGATTGATACTTCTGTGCATTAGATATAAAGCAATTAGGATGCAAAAGGGAGTGGACTTTCATAGCCAGTTTACTTGAGATTCAAAGTGTTACTGTGTTAGTGAATCAGCAATGCCAATTCATATAGGAGATTGGTTGAGGAAGGGATAAAAAGCATTCTAGGCAGCAGCACATACAAAAGCCTAGAAATGTAAAAATCACAAAGTAATTGGAGAATTGCAAATAGAGCAGTGCCCCCTTACCTGTGGGAGATACTTTCCAAGACCCTCAGTGGATGCCTGAAACTGTAGACTCTATATATACTATGTTTTTTCCTATACATACATACATGCATATAATGAAGTTTAATCTATAAATTAGGCACAGGAAGATATTAACAATAATAATTAATAATAAAATAGAACAATTATAAAAACATATGGTAATAAAAGTTACGTGATGTGATTTCTCTCTTTCAAAATATCTTATTGTACTACACTCACTCTTCTTGTAATGATGTGACATCATGAAATGCCTATGTGATGAGATGAAGTGGGGTGAAAGACATAGGCATGGTAATGCAACATTAAGCTACTTCCTATTGATTAACCTTGTGATGATACGTCAGAAGCAGGACCATCTGCTTCCAGATGGCAATGGACTGGGTAACTGAAACCATCAAAAGTGAAACTATGGATAAGGGGGACTACTATCATTGATTGTTACTAGAATTTGGAATGTAATTTTTAAAAAGGTAATTAAAAGAGAACGGTCAGGTAGATAAAATCCCAGACCATACAAGAACTCATTGAATATGTTATAGAGTTTGCATATGTCTTTTAGGTTTGGGGAACCTAAAAGGTTTTTAAGATAATGAATAATACGGTCCTATTTACAAATTATAAAGACCATTCTATCAGTAGTGTGGTATAAGATTTAGAGAGAAGTGAAAGCTCCCGTTCGGAAGTTGTGACAAAATTCTACAAGAGAGATGAAGAGAGGCTGTAGTAAAACAGTGGTGAGAGGTGGGGGATGATGCCTAAAATTAAGACTTAAATTCTGTGCTGCCTTGACATCTGCTAAAACGAGAAGATCTTGAATGGCTTAACCACAAGTTTCCCTTCTCACTCTGGTCCTTGGGTAAGGTACCCTAGCCCCAAATTGTCCTTATCTAGTGGACCAGGTGGAGTTCAGTTTCTCCTGGGTAGTGGAGTTCAATTTCCTGCCAGACTGCAGAATTATTCAAACAAGCAAATCACATGTTCCTGTGGGAAAAAAGGGTGACCTCACCCCTTGGTGCTATAAAACCTGTCTCTCACAGCCCATGTTGTTTATTCCTTCTCAAGTGCAATATATGGTGTGCAGTGCCCTCCTTCCCAGACTAAGAATATATGTAACAGAGAAACTGCTGTTGATCTCATCTGTCCAGTGCTGCTCATTGTGTGTTTGGCTAGAGATTGTGTGTTGGTCAGAACTTTAGGGCAGGAATCTTTCTCTCACCAATAGGGTGAATAGGAGGTGATCAAGAATAAGTGGATGAAGAAGGTAGAGGCTAGAGCTGTGCTGTCCAATATGGAACCCTCTAACTACATGTGGCTATTAAGCACTTAAAGTGTGGCAAGTCCAAATTATTATGTGCTCTAGGAGGGAAATACAAAACTAGATTTTGAAGACTCAGTATGAACACAAGAATATAAATATCTCATTAATAATTTTTTATTGATTGCATGTTGAAATAGTATTTTGGATATATTAAATGAAGTATTGAAATTAATCTTTTCATAATTTTCTAAAGTGGTTATTAGAAAACTTAAATTTATATATGTGGTTTACATTTGTGACTCACATATTTCTACTGGGCAAATATGGTTTAATGAAAAACATTCAGGAAAAGAATCAGTGTACCTTGGGCTTGTGGAAGAGAAAGATTAGTAGAAGGATTAAAAGTTGATCTGATTGGGTGTAGTTTTTAAAAAGAAAAGGAAATTGAGGGGAAGCAGAAAATTTCCCTGAAAAGGGAAGAGTTCAATCAAGAATTCAAAAGGATGTGCTCAATTTAGGAGTCAGGCAGATATTTTGATCTGGATGAACAGAGTAAGGTGGTAATAGTTCTGGAATTCAGGGGCTTGGGATACAGATTTTAGAGTTACTAGTTCTGTGGAGTCACTAGTTCATCAAAAGCCATGAATAAATTCTACAGCTGGAATGTAAATTAACAAGATAGATAATGATGTATACATTAAAGTTGGGCAAATAATTAAGTATATTGGTAGTCCTCAACACATTCCAACATATTTCAATGAATTTTTATTGAGTATCTACTGTGTGTTGGCTTTTGGTAGTATGTCGGACTTTAGACATATGAGAAACAATAAAATATTTTTTGGATGGAAATTATTTATGTAAATATCTTATTTCAAACCTGAAATATTGTGCATTTGTAATAAAAATTTCAAAAAATAATAATATTTGATATTAACAAATATAATATGAAGTAATATATTAAGGGGTAATACAATGTTTCTTTTGTGGAAAGGAGATCTATGGAAGAAAGTGAAGTTGGGGATAAAGACTGGTGAAGAATTTTGGCAGAGAAATTTTCTTGTACTTTTTAATGACTTTTTAAGTATTGATTCATTGTTATATTTATACCTTCATTAAATTTTGTGACTGTTACTTGGTTTGAGGAAGTCGTACCTGTAGATTTGATATTCCTGATAGGATATCTGTTGGGTTGCAAAAGAACTGAAGAAAGTCATATAAAGAAAGGGTCCAAGGGAGACACTCTTCTGAATAAATTGAGGAAAAATAGGTAGGAGGAAAGGGATTTCAACAGGGTGGACTGAGATGGAACTACCTTGCTCCAAATGGTGATCAGAACAATAGCAGAGAACAGCACATTATCATTTTTGGACAGTGATGCAGAAGACAGTTTCCCATTTTGACTAAATACAATTAATTATATGTTTAAGACATACATGTTTTATTATTAAAGGAAATAGAAAACATATTCTTGTTTGATGAAAGAAGAGATAGTGATTTGAATATTATACATTATTTTTGTAACAAATATGTTCCAGCATAACTACATCAGGCCTTGTGCTAAGTTATTTAAATATACTCTCATGTAATGCTTACAATAACCAAATGAGTAAGTAACATTTATTGTCTCTCTTTTACAGAAAAGGAAACTGTGACTCAGGGGAATTCCACGACTTGTCTGAGGCCACACAGCTAGTGCGAGGCAGAACTGGTATGAGAATCCAGATATCCAAACTCTACTCTCATAACTTCTTGGTTACAGTAGTTATATGTTTGGAGTTTAGGGAATATGTATACAGATAAAGAATAGGAAGATAAAAAAAAGATAGGGCAAAAGAACCACCTACTGATTAAAACCTTAGATTTTAGAGGAGAAACATTACTCTAGTGGCCATACCAGTGGTAGTATTCATTCTGAAGAAGAACCAAAGATACGTTACGCGTGTACTATATCCGTTATTTAACAATATCAGTAAATGCAAGTTCTCTTTCTGCTTTTCCCATCCAACTCACCAGCTCTCACACACAAAAATGTTAATTTGAATATATATACATATATTGGGCATATATATGTACCCATGGCTAAGCTGTGTTCCTGTAGTTGAGATAAAATCCTATATACAAGACTATTAGATTTCTTTCTTTTCAACATAGTTGGTCAGCATTATTTTTGAGGTACCTCCATCAAGCAAATGGGTAATATATTATCTAGCCACCAAAACCAGACTTTTAAGATACTATTCCACTATGAATTGTCTGTGTAACTAAAAATAAATCAATTATTCATGGCAAATGGAACACTTTATGAGATATTAAAACAGTAGGATAGAAGGATAAAAACTACCGAAGCTAAATATAAATGAATTTGTTAAAATTGAGGCAAATAAAATCTCTAAATGGACTAAGAGCATTTTTTAAGAAAAAAATACAGTAATAAGAGGACTATAAATTTTTCTCACTAACATTCTTCCTTGTTGCTTATTCAATTCTTTGGGGGGCATTGTTAAATATGAGCAAAATTTGGTTTTGGGTGAGATTTGTAATATAATTTTTAGAGACTGGTATTTGACAAGCATGCCATTATATCTTGATTTAGGCTTGTAATCAAATATTGTTCCTGCCTTTATTAATGTGAAGTAATCAGTGATTGTATTTGTGAGTTAGGCAATTGGAAGAAGAAAAGAGGAGAAGGTACTGTCTTGCTTAAAGGTTCTAGGAAGTTCTTTAAAATTTAAAAAAATATGTAATTCAAGACCATGAAATAGAATTGACTTAAAATTTTAAAGAGTTACATATATTAAACTTGACTCAATAATTCTGAAGTAGCCAGTGGGTAAATCAAGATATTCTTAAAGCTGAAATTTTTCCTGATTTATTATAATAATCCCAAAGCCCAGAGTCCATCTAAGTAGTTTACTATGAGATGAAGATGAATTATATAATTAAAATTTATTTTTTCTTCATTACAATCTTAATAAGAAAAATGTACACACTGACTGAAATGAACCAGGGAGAAACAACTGGTTGAATTTGGGGGAATTTTGTTCTCTGATGTCTATAGATATGTGAATGATACTGTATACATTACTTAGGAAAAAATGAGAAAATGCCAAAAATGAGTTACATTTTTACAAATCTGGTGATGAGTTGGACTTTGACTTGTCTGAATTTTACTTAATATGAAAAATATCTCCCTTTTTTTTCCTAAGAACATTTCTGTTATCCCACTTGGGAAAAAAAGTTAATCTGTAGTTCAAAAAAGAAAATATTAGAATATAAACTGGAGGAAGCTAGTGAACAAATAAGTCAAATGTTAGAGGCCTAAATACCCAATTATTGTGATTATACTGTGCTTAGTGCAATGCTTTCAAGCGCACGATCACGTAAGTAACAGTAAGGTTGAGAATTTTAGTCTCACAGTTAACAAAGGAACAACCAAAGTAATAATTTGTGATTTCTATTAACTCAAGCCCAAGAAAAATTTTCACATTTTCTCAAAAAGATCCAAAGCCTCTAGATACAGTGGGAAAACAAAGGGAAAACAACAGGAAAACAAAAATTTTAATGAAGTATAAATCCAAAGTTGAATTCTGAAATAAAATAGGTGAAAATTCTTGATTCTCTTTCAGATTTGATTTCATTTGCTTGCTTAAAACAACAACAACAGCAACAACAAAAACTGAACAAATATAAACAAGGATCTTCAGTTTCCTTAAAGACATTGAATTATGTTAAGCATAATTTCTCAAATTGTAGGAAAAAGTAGTATTATTTATAGTCTCTAGAAAAATTACTCTGGAGGAAGGATGGATTGACAGGTAATGTTACTAAAGCGTTTGATTTACCGTTCTCTTGAAATTTTACCTTCAGGTATCACACTGAAGAGATTAACAAAGCCTTAATATATCTTCATTGAAAAATGGGATAAAAATTCAACTAGCATGACAATAACCTCCAAATAGGAGAGAAACCTAAAGCTCTAAGAGAGGAGGAGCCATCACTTCTCCTCTAGAAATTAATTGTTGGGTAGCATGGCTGAGAAATAGGGTTCAGGCTAGAGAATTAGTAATGTTTAAAGAGGTAAGTTTCAGATTTTATATTTAAATAGGCATTAAAAACATAATCTTCTGCAATAATATATGTACTGGCATATATAAAAGTCCATGCTTTAAAATGATTGACATAATATTCCACAGAAGGCACAAGTGCCCCACTCTACCTGTAAACCCATGGTGATGGTTTCATTCCATATCTTATCAATAACGTTTTTTTTCTTCCATAGATAGTGAAAAAAATATATAAATACTGCATCATTGTCAAGGTGGAGATACCTAGATTACTAATATGGTAAGGTTATGGACCCATGGAAAGGTGGCCTTATACATACTAGTTAATACTACACAGAGTATGCATTCTCACACCTTTTCCCCAAAATCTCTGATAGATTTTGTTGGACCCATATTGCAGAATTCACTCAGAATGGATTGCCCTGCCAGATAAAATAGTACTATCCGTGAATGTGGATCTTTTCCTTCTATAGAAGGAAAACAGATGACAAACACAGGAGGCTACAACTTTACAACTTCTCTAACAAACCAAGGAAATTCATAAAGAGGAGTAACAGAGGAAAATATATGGGCTAAATATAATAAATAATAACTGCTCCAAATAAGAGTATGGGATCATAGGATTTCTTTTCACAACAAAAACAAACTTGTTTTTAAATTAGTAAAGAGAAAATGTAAGCCCTTAAATTCAGATATTGGGTTCCTGCTACCTTCATTTACATATATCTCTGTTCTTATATTTTCCTCAAGATTCTCATTTGTCACTTGCATATAATTAGGATTCTCGGCTTTATGTAGAATTTCTGAAACTTTGTGGTTAACAGAGGAACTGGGCTCTGTTATGATCCCTATACTGGAAACTAGATAATGCCACAAAACCCCACATTACTTCCCAGAAGCTCACACAGGGATGGATGCTAGTAATTGCCAATGCGTGCATATATAACAGTTTTCATTTTATGAAAAAGATAGAAGGAAATTTATTCACACAGTCCTCTGTTGACAATCACAAGTGCAGTACGGGGGTAAAAGTTGTGGGGTTTGCTTTTCTATTTAATAGTAAAAGGAAGCATCCTTCAAGCCTTGGTTCTTGTCTCCACTGCTATCTCACTTTCTGCAGCTCCTGTCTCAGCCAGGACGGCAGAGGCTGCCCCAGTCTGTGTAGCAGTTTGGACAGTTCCACATTATGATCACGGTAGTAATTAGAGAGGAAAGTTCTAGACTGGAAAGCAAAAAGAAAAAAAAAAAAACTTGAAGGACGTTATTAGTTCATTAAACACAGTTATGCAACCTACATTTCTTAAGAAATTCTATTATAGTATAGGTGTCTATAAAATATGCATTTCTTTGGATTGTTCCCTAGATATCACTCATCTTTACCTTTTAAAAAGATTTGGCAGAACTGTAGCTATAAAATAAAAATAGGTACAGGTATATCTTTTCTGGCTTATACAGCACTGAGGCACTTATTTATTCAGTATCGGTCAAGTCTACGCAGGGAGCAAAGTTGATGAGAGGCAGTGACACTACAGAAGAATGAGGTAGGGACCTGAAGTGGTGCCAAATCTACAGAAGTGAGCTAGAAAAAACACAGACATTTCCTTTAAAATTGGTCACTTTTTGTAAAATTGTGCCATAGCGTAAAAAGTGAACATAAATAACCATAAGAGCTGAAATTCATGATTAAAGAAATAACCTATGACTTTGCAAAAATATTTTCTATGTTTGTTCATGTCAAAAATTTATGCTTTTAAAACAAGAGTTTTCACTTCAAAAATAGTATAAGATCTCATTATAAAAATCATTATAATGAATTTTCTTGTGATTCTTAAATTCCTAGTCAAACTGGAATGATTGGCCCTTATTAGATGAATGGGTAAAAAAAGAATGCTCAACTATATCAGTAGTCTTTATGTTTTCTTGTATTTCTGGGAAACCAGAAAATTTATAATTGGGTTTTGTCTCTGGATGTCACTTACCTCATATTATAACCCAATGAACATTGTTTTGTGTCTCTGATAAAATAGTACAGATGAACAATTTTCCTTGTGGAAGTATAGGAGCAATGGCCCAAACAGTTTTTGGTCTTGTTAAATTTATACCACCTCACTTAAGCCCTTTCCAATATTTTAACACAAATGAGTCTTGTTCTTCATAAAACTCCCTTGGCAACTTTGGTGCATACTGTGGAAATGGACTTAAGACAACTACATTTCGTTTTGTACCATCCACCGAATATTTCATTACATTTCTTCCCTTAAACCAGATTGTAAACACTTCAAAGTCTGGATAAGATGTTTGTAGAAGTAGTGAGAACATCACACTGATTTCCTGGCAGATTAAAGTGATTTCTGAAACTCTTTTGAAATTATTGAGTTCAAGGGTACAGTTTAAGGACTTTCTGGTACTTCTATTTCCATAGTAACACCTGAATCACTTCCATCCTCCCTTTGCCCACCTTGCCTTGGGAGAGATACTCATTATATCTGGCTCAGCTGATGGCTAATTGGTTTCCCAACCTTAGTCTACCTCCTCATACCATCACTTTTTTTTTTTTTAAGATTTTATTTATTTGACAGAGAGAGAGACAGTGAAAGAGGGAATACAAGCAGTGGGGAATGGGAGAGGGAGAAGCAGACTCCCCGCTGAGCAGGGAGCCTGATGTGGGGCTCCATCCCAGGACCCTGGGATCATGACCTGAGCTGAAGGCAGACGCTTAACCGACTGAGCCACCCAGGTGCCCCGTACCATCACTTTTATTAAGAATTTCTTTTCCTGCTTTTGTAGTTTGTCATTGTTTTATGTATCTTATTATATATCAATGACAATAACTAATTTACTCTCCTATAAAAAATCTGGGTTCATAACTGTTTTATCCTGTATCCTCTTTGTGATATTGTGATTTATGATATAAAATATATCTGGTTTTTGCTCCCTTTTCTGGCGCAAAGCTCCTAAAATCCTTGGAATTTCCTGAATGAAAGAGTTATAAAGGTATCTTTTGTTATGTTAATTAACATTCTTCTGGAACCCGCCTGGATGGGGGCTGGTTGCTAGGAGAACCAACCATGTGATTAGAAGGTTGGAACTTTAAGTCCCACCCCACTGGCCTGGAGGAAAGAGGGGCTGGGGATTGAATCAGTTGCCATTTACCAAAGATTTAATCAATTATGTCTCTGTAATGAAACCTCCAATAAAAACCCAAAAAGGACTGGGTGTAGAGAACTTCCCTGTTGGTGAACATGAAGAGATTGGGGGAGAGTGGCTCACATAGAGGGCTTTCCCCATAACTTGCCCTATGCATCCCTTCCATCTGGCTGTTCCTGAGTTATATCCCTTTATGATTAACATGTGATCTAGTAAGTAATGTTTCTGTGAGTTCTGTGAGTCGCTGTAGCAAATGAACTGAACCCAGGGAGAAGGATGTTGGAACTTTCAATCTATAGCTGGTTGGTTGGTCAAAAGCACAGGTGACAGCCTGAGCTTGCAACTGGTGTCTGAAGTTGGGGGTGGGGACAGACAGTCTTACAGAACAGAGCCCTTAACTGTGGGATCTAATGCTATCTCAGGGTAGATATTGTCAGAACTGAGTTGAATTGTTGGATACCCAGCTGGTGTCTGAGCACTGATTGGTGGTGTGGAGAAACTTCCCCACCCACATGTTGGCTTTCCATTGCTTACCTCAGTACCCATGCATTGTACAGGCATAGCATATGCATATTTAATATATCATAATAATGTCTATGTATTTTATCCCAAATTACTTGTTTAGTAAACAATTCATTTAAGCACTTTATACATTTGGAAAATAGTTACTGTTCAGTAGGTATTTATGTTTCAACTGCATCCTAAAGGCAAACAATTCCTATGAATATCTATCAATTATTGATCTCTGTGAGCCTATTTTCTAAATATATAAAACATTGATAGCAAAGAAAGAGAAGAAAAGGAAGCAAACACAATGTCCCTTATTTTGAAACACCAAGTTGTATGCACGAAATTTTACCAGAGTGTTTCAAAGATTAGGAAAATATTACCTCTGGATCCATGGATGGATATTTTCGGCCTTTGCTCTTTCCAAGACATTTGGTCTTTCCTCCTTCCAGTAGTTGACACCAAAAGCCCTTTTGGGGATCAAACCTACAAAAGATCAAACATATACATGATTATAAAAATATAATAATCATAAATTGTATACAGAATTTTAAGTGAGAGAGCCTCACCAGTTAACAGATTAACATGTTAACATGTTAACAGATTTCTTTGAAATCATTCAATGGTATATATTAAAGTGACTGAATGTAATGTAAGTATACTTTTGTGAATGTAAACATGAATTAAAGCTTCTAATTTGGAAGAATACTATAGTTTTTCAAGTTCAAAATGTTTACACTTTTTAAGGAGGAAATTAAAATTTTAAAAATAGAATTTATTATATTTTTTTCAGACAACATGAGGCACAGGCCATGCAAGTGGTGAATGGAAGATTAGACAACTCTTCATTTCTTTTGTTGAAGGCAAATGATCCTATGGGATAATTCAGGTCCCCATACTCTTAAAGAAAATTCTAATGTTTTGCTCCTATGGCTGCACAAAGTTACAAAAGAAAGGATGTGTGGCCTAATTATTTAAACTCAGATATATAAGAACTTTTGTTTAGGACTAACAAGATAGGAAAAATGGGAGAATAACTCAAATAAGAAGAGAAATTTTAAATTTATTGCTATGGGACTTGCTGCATGCATAAAACATCGAAAAGGTTTGCATTTTTGTTGCTCAGCAGATGTTTTAGAAGGATGAAGCATAATTGACTGGGATGTAAAGTTAATTAGTTGCAGAATATTTTGTTGCCCTGGGCCCATTCCTATAATACTGGTGCACCTGCAATTTGCCTCTGCACATATGTGAACTCATTTAGGAGGGAGAGGGAAATTTTCTTCACAGTTCCCTGCCCAACCTATTTTTAGAGACCTGATCCTTGCAGTCCAGGTTGTCCTAGTACATGTTATCAGTTAAAATTAAATACATCACTGGTTAAATGGATAAAAGGAAGACAAAGTCATTTCCAACCTGGACTTTTCAATCTACTCCTTGTCTATCACAGTCCTTTCTCTAGTTTTCATTAATTTCCCAAGAGGAAAAACAATTCAGCATGCTCTGCAAAATGAGATGGGGAAGTCGGCATAACTGTGCCCCTAAACAGCATTTTCTGCCTTAGGATGAGAATATTTAACTGCATTAAGGTAAAATACAGTTCTGGCAACAAAGCCAAGATATTTATACCCATGCTGAGAGCATCTCTTTTCCTCTCAGGTGTGTGGAGATCCCAGGATGGGCTGCAGTCTCTCCCTGTTTCCACAGCAGCTGTTGTGAGGCAGACCGTAATACAACTTGAGGAAGAAGGGCCATATTGAAAGTCAGATAGGACTTTTAGATAGGGCTGTCATAGCTTTGACTCCACATTATTTTGCTGTCCTGGTTTCATTTATTCCATTGATGTTATATACTCTAACAGAGGGCATTTACTTTTTATAAGTTATATGAATTCATTGTTATGGTTTTATTTTAGTAGGCATGAAATTGTGAAATGAAGATGAAAAGCCTTTCTCAAATAACTATTGGACAACTTTGAGACAACAACGAATTGGTTGCCACACGACTTCTTTTATTACATTGAACATCACTACAGTTACTAATTTTTGTGATGTGAGACATATTAAAAACCATGTATTTGGTACTTGTTTGTAATCTCTTCTTGAAAAGTATGATTTTACAGGTTTACTGAACCATAAGCAACTATTTGTAGTAAACAAGATAGAACCATTCCTTAAACTACCACAGGGAGGCAGGGAAAGACATGCTAACATCAATAACTATTAATGTAAAATGTATTCTAGGAAGCTTTGTCTACTTAATCAACAGGGGCATGCCTTGTATTGTTGTTATTTCCATGTGTAGGTAAAAACTTCATTAGGGTTGTTTGAGTGGATCAGGAACAACCCAATCTTATTACTGCTTTTCCTGTCCTTCCATTACCCTCTCTAATTGTCTAATTGCTAATTCTAATCTGCTGTGACCTGGGAAATTATATAATCAGGCTTGTTAGAATTTTGTCTAAAATTTAATAGGCTTTGTATCAAGCCTTGTGAGGGAGTCAAGTACATGCCCTTTTAAAATATGTTTTGGCTCCTTGGAGGTTTTGATTGTTTATTGTGCTTCTTTACCTTCCCCTCCATCTTTAGTTACCCAAGTATATGGTTTTATTTTTCTAAGATGATTACAACAATATCTCCCCTCCCATATTCTTTTCTGCAGAATGCTCTTGCCCCTCCCCATCAAGAGGGGAAGTCCATTGCCCTCACTATGGATTTGTATTGGCTTTAGTGACTTGGTTTTAACCAATAAAATGAGGTGAAGTGAAAAGGATGCTGTGCGACTTGCAAGACTAGGTCAGAGAACGCTATGGCTGTGCTGGATCACACCTCCTTAACATATCACTCCCTCTCAGAACACAGCCACTACACTGTCGAAAAGCCACACAAAGAGGTCTCATCCCATTAAGCTTAGCCTTTGAGCCATCCCAGTCTAAAAGCCAGAGATATGAGTGAAGAAGTGAAGAAGCCTCCAGAAGATTCCAGTCCCCAGACATTTGATTCATACCCAGATAGTCACATTTCCCCCCTTGTGTCCCCAGGTTTTATGAGCAGAGGCAAGCTGTTACGGCTGTGTCTTGTCTGAATTCCCAGCCCCCAGAATTTATCAGCATAATAAAATGGCTGTGGTAATATGCTGATGGGTTTGGGGATGGTCTGTCATGCAACAACAGATAACTGGAACATTACATGTGATTACATTTGGTTAGACATAATTTAATAAATACAAAGTAAAATATGAATTTATCCTTTTCCCAATTCTACCCCAAATACTGGTCACTTTCACAGAATTAATGATGGTCATCAGCACTTCATTTCTAACCTGTGAATTACTTGGGGTCTTCCCAAGTTTTTTTCACCTTTGTAACTTCAATTTCTAGGACAATTTTTGCAGAGTAGGCATCTAAAAAATTTACTTAACCAAACTTATATTGGGAAAAAGCCCACCAAGAAGGGAGTTTATGATATATAAAATGCCTATAGGATAACACTTTGTAAAATAAAGTATCTGTGGTATTCTAAAGGAAGACTCTACATGAATAATAAGGATACTCCTTTGACTGCTTTTGAGTAGCATAATGATGTATAAATTCATAGCTAGTATTAATGATGCTATATACACACCTACCGGTGATAATTTATGATGGCAAATAATGGAAATGAAATCAAGCATGAGAATAGACTCACGTTAGTGCTTCAGAATAATTATAATGAGGTGTAACTCCCAGAAACTTCTGGACTTCATCCATCACAGTAGCTGGGTCAGATCTCAGCTGCTGTCCATCAATAATTAGCAACTATAAAGTCAAAAATAGTCACTTTGTGAAGAACAAAAGTAAATTAAATAGACTGAACTGCCTCACTTGATCTGGTATGACATTAATCAGTTAGGTCAGTGTGAATAGGAAGAAAATATGCATTACTTAGGATACATTTTAATGTTTACTATTGTGTCCTTCCAAATAAACAACAATTGAAGTTTGCCATCGGCATTGTTTACAACCCTTAACTAACTTGATTGTAAATCAGAAATAAACACAGAAACTCTCTTGATTTAGTAGTTCAGGAGAAACTCAATTTTCCATCTGTCATGTAATCAGATAATTATCCAGCCTATGGAATCCCATGAGCTAACTTTGGAGCCAAAGACTTAGAAATGGCATTCAGATGAAAATTACTTATCTATTTTCCTTATAAACCATGACAAAGAACTCAGGTTTTAGTCATGACCTGATCTGGAGTAAAGAATATAAACAGTATGAATGTTTCCTCAAATCCTTACCTCTTGTTCTATCCCACACTCCTGGAGCTGTTACAGCATTTTCCATTTTGACAGTCTAATGTGTGACCTCTTCCTTTCTAAGAGCCCTAGAGGACAGATGTCAGACTATCTGCATGTGGCGTTCCATAAAGGTATTGCCTAAATGGCTGTTCTATGAGTAGTTGAGTTACTACTTATGGATCACATGATGTCTCCCGTGTGAGGACTCAGCACTCTGAGACCAGCTACTACCCAAAAGAAGATCCCAAGAATATGTTTTACAGCCACTTAACATTTTAACATTATTATTGACATTAAAAATGTAAAAAATCCACATATCTTCTTTAGGTATGATTGTCTTATTATGAATTGTCTGTGGCAATGTTATTTCTTATTTTCTGTTTGTCAAGTGCAATACAGCCAAGGTATATTAAACAGAAGAAATTAATTTTAGGACCTTACCTGAGAAGTAGCAAAGTAAGTTAGCCATCTTTCTATGTGGACTGCATACCATCCAGGTACTAGGCATCTCCTTTGTAAAGTTTTTAGGTCAGATGGGGCCCAATGTCCGGTTGTGATAACTTCATAGAAATTAAACCTCAGGGCAGCTGGATCTTCATGTGATCGTTGGTGCTTTAACAAGAAAGTCAATTGTAAAATTGGTGTTCTTTATGCATGCACGGTATGTGTGCATGTTTGTGTTTGATGTATGTACATGGGTGTGTCTTTTATTTCCAAAAAGTAATGAAAATGATAAATTAATTTTAGAATGAAAAAATAAAGAGTGCAATTCTTAATCTCAGGAAACAAACTGAGGGTTGTTGGAGTGGGGGGTGGGGTGGGAGGGATGGGGTGACTGGGTGATGGACACTGGGGAGGGTATGTGCTCTGGTAAGCGCTGTGAATTGTGCAAGACTGTTGACTCTCAGATCTGTACCTCTGAAACAAATAATGCAATATATGTTAAGAAAGAAAAAAAGAAGAAGAAGAATGTAGCAGGAGGGGAAGAATGAAGGGGGAGAAATCAGAGGGGGAGAAGAACCATGAGACTATGGACTCTGAAAAACAAACTGAGGGTTCTAGAGGGGAGGGGGGTGGGAGGATGGGTTAGCCTGGTGATGGGTATTGAGGAGGGCATGTTCTGCATGGAGCACTGGGTGTTATGCACAAACAATGAATCATGGAACACTACATCAAAAACTAATGATGTAATGTATGGGGATTAACATAACAATAAAAAAATTAAAAAAAAAAAGCCAGGCAATGGCATATTGCTTATTTAAAGTACAAGCCTCCCAGGTATATCAAGTGCTATGCACATAAGCCTGCGGTTGTCTTTGCGTTTACATACAAGGCGAGAGACAGAGTACAGGATTTTCTTCATGGGTCTGATTAAAAGTGAATAGATATCGGGGACTAGACAAATCAAGCCCAGTGAAAAGAGATTTAGATTGGCAAGAGCGTATTCATATATTACTCTGCTCATTGTCTCATCATAGCTATTCCTACAGGTTCTGACATTTCCCCAATGCCCCTCTGTGGCAGAGGCTATGAGTATAGAGAAAGTGGATGTGTATTCCTAATACTTGTTTAGGTGTCATAAAGATGTTGGTGTTGCCCAAAGTCCTTTCCTTTTGCTCTCCCAAGAATTTCCATCTATCTGTGCTAATTTACAAGTACTGATCCACTACTACTTTTCAGTACCAAATCTCTGAGTCTTTCATATCAAACCATTAATAGTCAAGCTCAAGAGCCCAATACAATAAGAGATTTTGCAGTCAATACAATTTCATAAGCATTCACTAAGCTCCTTACCAGAACAAAAAACTGCTACAGATTCTGGAGATAGAAAGATACAAGCAAAATGTAATCTCTATCTTCAAAGAAATAAAAATTTTCTATGGGAGGCAATAGATTAACAGACTATAATAAAGTCAGATATTTGACTAGAGTCATATATATTGCTTTGGTAGCCAGACCAATAGGTGATCAATTCTGAATGAAAGATGATAGGATCTTTTTAAGTGGTTGAAAATTTTGAGCTAAAATGTAATAACAGAGATTTTTATAAGTCAAAAAAATAAACATAGAAACTAAGAGAACTTGATCTCTTAAGTTTGAGTGAAAGTGGGTGAATTGTGGGAATGGATGAATTGATTTTGCAAGATATCTAAAAGTTTAACATAAAGAAAATTAACTACAGGATGAGGATGGGAGTGTATTAGGACTTGATGCAATTGTGTAACCGCAGTTCATCTATGTGAGTTAGAAAAATGAAAAAAGTAAAGATGAGTAAGAAGTGGTTAAACAGTAACCAGTGAGTGGTAGATTGGTGGAATAAAACTTTTGAAGGACTCTCATTATTTTATATTTATTGACATTCTTATATGTATATGCATTATGCTGAGTACATAGAGACTACATAATACATTGAATTAATACTATGTGTAGAAACTACATAACTTGAATAAAGGAATCTAAAAATACTATGTGCATATTAATATGTTAATGCTAAAATTTCTATTTTAAGCAGTGATAATATGGAACTGTACTTAATCTTCCCTACATTGATTTATAAAAGTTTAACACCAACTTTTCTTTATATTCCTGCAACTAGAAGATTAGCATAAAAATATGACCAGAAGTCACAAAGGGACATATTTTATGGAAAAAATAGCACTATAGCTTCTCTGTGAGGCCCATTTTAAAAATGTGGGATAGAAATTACAGTGGCAGGTGACATTTGTAGGAGTTTCTGAATTATGCCTGCTGAGCTTTGGATTTATGGTATTTACTGAATAGACAGGCCTAGCTAAGTAATAGGCTGCATTATTTTGAAATGTGGAGCAGTTTGGGGACCCTACTCTTAGCAATATGGCAATAAAAATATCAGGAAAAATAATTCCTTTCAAACATGTATGTTCAAAGAATTTACTTGAAGAAGCAGGCACAGATTCTCTTTTATTTAAATAGTTTAATCTATGTGAGAAAAGATTCATATAAATTTGTTCTATGTTTTCTGCTAGGAAATGTGCAACATTTGACCCCAAGTACTTATATTCAACATTTTTAATGAAGGCTTAATATTTCAATGTTTTTGTTACCTTTTTTTTTAAAGTAAGTTTATGTTGCTTTGCAATATGAATTTTCATAAAGTGAGAAAGGCACATTTTTCTATCTTGAGGGAGACAGTGACTCATGGATTCTAATAACACTTGGATCTTACTCCCAATCCGGGTGTTCTCCTAGGATCCCTAACCTCTTGTAATCCCAATGTACAGGGTCACATTTTTCTGTCCATTATTATTTGTTCTTGGCCATAAATGTTTATTGAAGAAAGTCAAGAAAAAGTATGAATAAAAAAATAAAGAATGGGTAAAAAATAAATGAAAAAAAAGTAATAAAAAATAAAAATTTCTCGTATGCTCTTTAAAAATTCCCTTTTAGTCTTGTTTTTTTGGGCATTAATTTATATGTGCATTAAACATACACATACACAAATGCACTCATATCATGGGATTTTAGTACATGTACATTATTACCACCACAAATTCAGGATAACCTTTAATTAGGCTTTTACTGCTGTAGGCAATTTTACATTTTTGTGGTCAACTTTATCTCACCCCTGTACGAAGATTTCACACTGCCTTTTTTCTCTCCTCAAACTGCCATTGCCCAAATTATCCCCCTCTTTTTCATCAGATTAACTCATTCTCAACTTTTCAAAGGAAGGAGAGACCATTGGAATCACTTCAATTTCTCTATCTCAGACTTTCAGATTAAGTTTTAATGGAAGGATTCTTAACCAGAGCCCTACTGATATAATTCAGAGGGTCTATGAACTTGGATCTGAACAACAACAACAAAATAGTCTTTTTATATTCAGTAACTTTTAAATGAAATTTTGCATGTATTATACCAATAAAAATCAGCTCTTTTTGTATCACAATACAGGTGTTTCAGACATATCAAAATGCTGTTCATGCTCAATCTTACTTCAACATTACAGCAGTATTGGTCCCGCCATTAGATCTGGCCATTTAATTCTTAAATAAATAAAAATTTTTTACTGATTTAAAAATTACTTTGATAATTATATTTTTAAAAAGTTGTTTCTTTGTAATTCTACGTAGTTTTATGCTTTTCAAACGTGTTTCTGAAATGGGACCCATAGACTCCAGCAGCTTGCCAGGAGGCTCCCTGCACCAGAAAAGTGAAGTCTGGAAATGGATGCTTCCCTCTCATCTAAGCTATTTCCTATAGTCATCTCTTCCTAGCTCCTCAGGATCCTCATGGGACTGATACCCAGATTTCTCTCCTGGGCCTTAAACATCTCTCCTTTTTTGGAAACATCTCATGATTCAAATCACTACCACCATAGAGCACAGTTTCCTTGAACCCACTTTAACTTCTCTGTAATAAGCCTGTGTCTTGTTTTTCCCCTTTGAAATCTCACATTTTTTTTTCTTCTTCCCACTTAGTTTCTCCTCCACCAAATCCATCTGGTTTTGCTCTTTTCATTGTCTCACTAAAGGCTCCACTTCTCTCAATGTCTTTCAACTCAGTGAAAATAATTCAGGCCTTGTTTTGTCCAACTGTCTAATTTCTTAGCAGCCCTTTGACACTTGTCACCTCCTCCATTTGGTAGTACTCGGTCCCCTTGTATTCAGTGTCATCACACTCCTGGATTTTCTTCTACTCCTCTGGCTGTGTTCTCTTGTCTCCCTGGCTGCCTCATCGTTCTCTATACTTTGCTTCTCTAAACTCTCTCCTTAGGCAGTTTCCCCATGTTTGTGGCTTTTTGCCTCTGATTCACAAATTTCTGTCTCCAGCTCCGACCTCTCCCCAGAGTGCCTGCTGACTCTACTGTTCGTCTCCGTACGACAGTGATTCTGGACCTCATGGTTACCATTTGTGCCACATCTTTAGCACCCCTCCCCCCAACCAGTCCTGTTTCCTTCTTCAGTGCTTCTATTTTTATGGGAATCTATACTCGTCATCCAGTTGTCCACATCAGAAATTTGGTTCATCCTTGACAGTGTTTCCTCACCAGGTTCTGTTGGTTTTAATCCCTACATGTCCCTTGATACTTTATACTTCACTCAGTCTGTTCTTACTCTCACTGTCAATGCTGCCTCTATTTCTTACCTGCCTCTAAAAGGAAATCTGGTAGTCGTCACACACTGGCTTAACTCTTCAAAGGCTTTCAGTTGCTTGAAGAATGGCAGCCACATGGTTCCCCCTCCTGAGTTCTGTCCCCTGTGTACGTCTCAGACTGATCTCCCACAGGTCACCTCAGGTTTTGCTCTCTAGCCACATGAAAGTTTTCTTAGTTCTGTAAATGTGCTAAGGTTCCTTGCACCCAGGGGACCGCATATACTTTTCCCTCTCCCTGACTCTCCTTCTACCCCACATTTTTTGACTAGTACTGGGATGTATAAAGGGATAAATAGTTGTCCATCCCTTTGAAGTTCCTTTATGATTGATTCCCAAAGAGGATCCATAGCACAACAGGACCCTTACAAAACTATTTTGATAATTATTGCCAAATTAGTTTTCAGAAAAGATCTCCATCTATATTGCAACGTTTGAATATCTTTACCATCACGCCCTTGCCAGCAAGGAGAATAAACATTACAATTTTTGTCGAATGATATTCAAAAAGAGTATCATTTTGATTTATATTTGGTGGCTTCCTAATTAGTTTGATCATTTTTCATATAAATTGCTGAGCAGTTACATTTGTGGGTGTCTTTGTGCATGTGAAATGTCTATGTGTTTTGTTTATTTGCTCATTTTTCTACTGAGATATTATATTTTTTTATTTTTACCAATTTACAGAAACTTTTTTTTTTTTTTTTACAAATTAAGGGTACTAAACCATTTACCATGTATTATTAAAGATGCTCTACTTAGATATGTACTTTTATTTTAATTCTGACAGACTAATATTTTACATGTTTATACTGTCTATTCAATCTATTAATCTTTTATGTATGATGTTTTCTATTACTTTATGCTTGAAATTCCTTGCCCAACTTCACACGAATCAAATTTTCAGCTTTTATCCTTGTAATTTCTTTTCTTTTCCTTTCTTTTTTTTTGGAGGGCGTTAGCTCTGTAACATTTGACTGTTGAATACATCTGGACATCTAGACTTTATTTTGGTATTTACCATTGCTTACATTTAAGCTATGGCCAAATGTTTTTAAAAGTATTTTTTTACTGCTTCATACCTGGTACCAAGAGTATGCCCGGTCTGAGGGGTCGATGAGGATGGTGATGATCTTGGCTTTGGGGACCAGAGATGCAGCTCGCTTGGGAGCTTCTTCTGAATGGAAGTAATTAGCACTCTTTTCAAATAGAAAGTCACTTGTAATGTTGGATGGAGTAGGAAAAAAGTCCATATACCTGAAGGCAGAGAAAAATAATCAGAGATTTAAGTTTTTCTTCAACATGCTATGGATATTAAATATTTGAACATTTTTACATTCATTTATATTGATGTTTACTTATTAGTGTCATAATAGTTGAAATCATGGCTATGCTATATAATTTGGCAGTAAGACAATCTGAAGTATTACTGTTTTAATGAACTATGTAGGGCAGGGGAAAGGGAGATGAAATAGGTGGATTGTTAAGAACAGAGGGAAAATCTTTTAGATTTCGGATGATGAGCTCTGCTATCAAAAGCCAAATCCAGAAAAATTAAGTTTACCCTTGGCAAAAAGCAAATTACAAAGTATTGCCTAGTAAATATTTTAAAATAGTAAATTCTTGTTTGCAAACTTGAATGCAAAATTTTTAATTTGAGATGAAAGTGCACAAGAGAGGAGGATGTAAGTCAGAAGAGCTATAAAATCCTAAGCAGAGTAGGGCATAGCTGCTCTCCTCCTTTTTAACTTCTGCATAATTTGTTGTATGTGTAGCAATGTGAACACATTATAGTCTATCTAGAGTCATTAAGAGGATATTTCCTGCCAGTTGATCCTGTGGTGCCTTGGTAGGTTCACTCCTCCATATGCTGTCGGAACATTCCTCTGTGTGTAGATTATGGAATCAATATGTTCGGAGGTTAACTCAGTGCAAGGCTTTAATTATGTGTGTAATCCTCCTTACAGCTCATCACTTCTCTAACCCTCAAATGTTCTAGAAATAAATAATGAGAGCAATTAAGAATTCATATAAGACACTTATTTTCCTCTTTGACATTTGTTATTATGTTTCCCAAATGTGAAGTGGTGAAAAGTCTCATCTATATTCCTGCTTAACAATTTGTGTTCCATTTGAGCTCAGAGATAAGAAAAAATTGCTGTTCTGCTTTTAGTAACTTGCATGCACTTCCAAAATTCACTTAGTCTTTTTAATGTAAGGTAGAATAGTCATATCTTAGATGCAGAGTGGGCACATCTCCACCCGTGATAGGAAGCCAGATCTGCTTACTGGCATTGCCCCTCCCCTACTCTAGCCCTAGCTGGGTCTAAACAGAACAGGCCTCTTGTTGAGGACAGGCTCATATGTGGTGTTGACATAAAGTTACACACTGCAGAGTTATGCATTTAGGGGAATTTTCCCTGGAGGAGATTTGCCTTAAATAACTGGAAGCTGGAATCAGTGTGATAATTTCTTAAAAATTTGGAATAAAGCTAGAAAAAAGCCCCAGAGTAAAGACCAGTTCTAATATTAGGTTTATTCTATTTCAGTTTACGGAAAATATTGTGATTTTAAAATTTTTCATAATTTATTAAATGCAAAGTAGTATTCCTTTTATGCATGTGCACAGCTGGCATTAATACGGTTTTGGAAATGCTATGTTATTATTTGCATGACAAATATCAGCTTATCTTATAATACAACATTTTATAGTCTATGTGGTTAATGAAGATACATGTCACAGAGTATAAAATAACTTATTTATTTGTTTCCTCAAGCATCATTTGTGAAGACAAATTATGTAGTTAAAAAAAATTCTAGGCGCAGTAAAATAATAATATGCTTAAGCAGAATTTTAAATTTCCTTATGAATAATTCTGAAAAAAATTCCATAATCTTCTTTATTCAATCATATTAATTTATCAGAAAAATATTATCATTATTGCACTGTCCAAATCAAATTATAGGCAACACTGATTAAACATATCATTGTTATAAATTAATTTCTAATTCACTATGGTAGAATTGAGCATAACAAATTTATGCTGTAATTATGTAGATGCCACACATACATCTATAATCGCTCTGCTGTGATTGAGCATGTGTTAATAATGGTCTTTATTTTTTGTTATTTTCCTTACCAATCAATTCCCTTGTGGTAGTTGTTGCCATTAAAGAATTGAACTTCTTCAAATGTTTTGGGACTGGGAAGATTGCTGATGATGGAAGGGTGCATAAGAAGGAATAAATAAAGTGCAGTTGTTCCTATAGCAAAAAAGGAGGCAAAGGGTTATATATGGCAACAAAAGAAGAGACAAATACTATTTTAGCAAAATTTTTGCTCAAAAAGTAATATCCAGAAGACCAAATTTTCTGGTATTAAAATGATTTCCTTAAGGGACCCCTGGGTGGCTCTGTCGGTTAAGCGTCTGCCTTCGGCTCAGGTCATGATCCCAGGGTCCTGGGATCCAGCCCCATGTAGGGCTCCCTGCTCAGCAGGGGAGTCTGCTTCTCCCTCTGCCTCTATCCTTCCCCCCCCACCAGCCCCTCTGCTCATGCTCTCATTCTCTCTCTCTCTCTCAGTGTCTCAAATAAGTAAAACCTTTAAAAAAAATGATTTCCTTAAAATCAATTAGGTGCATTTCATGTGGCAACAATCTAAGTTTTCTTTTGTTAGTCTTCATGATTCCATTTACCTAAACATCTGATTTAATATTAGTACATAGGCAAAGTGAAGCAGACTGATGATACAGCTCTTTTCCTCTCTGATTTTTTTTTTTACATTTTTTTCTGTTTGATATGCAATACCTATTCTCCTGTTTATAGGGTGACACAGAGTTTCTGCTTTAAATTATTTTATTTGAGGTAAAAATCAGTTTATTTCAAGAAAAATATTAAATAAGATACCACAGGAGATGTATAACATACAAAAAATGCAAAAAACATGTAGGTGGTTGTACAAAGGTAAGACAAAACTGGGCATCTGAAGGGGATGATACTGAGCTTTAAGCTGGGAGAGAACTTCAGAAAGTGGTGGTTCAATTTCCCTCTGGGAGTCCGGTGAGTGGCTAAAGCATCAAGGGCATCCAGCACTCTACCCGAACCTGGTAGATCTCAATATTATATTCAAATCAATTAAATTAAATCAAACTATTCAACACATGCTGACTGGTGCTACTCTATGTGAGTCCCTGGTGATAGTTTTTTTTTTTTTTTTCCTGGTGAGAACTCTTGAGAAGAAAAACTCATTTGCTGGCCTTGATCATCTTAAAGTGTATGTGTGGACTTGGGTCAAGTAAACAGGTAATTGCAACATAGTGAGACAGTTTCCATAGTGAGAGAAGACCAGAGTGCTTTTCTAACACATGAGAGAATGGGTGACTTAGACTTGAGAAGTCAGCGAAAGCTTCCAAAAGGAAGCATTTTCTCAGCTTGTACCTTAAAAACTTAAGTGTTCCCAGTAAGGTTGAAAGAGGAGGGCAGGAATCTGGAAAGATGACCACTTGAATGTCCTACCTGGCTAAATGGGGCAATCTGATCTGATAAACTGAAGCACTAGGCTGGACAGACTGGCTGATAGAACCCACGGAGCGTACACATCACAGAAGGCTCAGATGCAATCTCTGACCCTTGTTTCTGTTTGAATTGGGCCAGAGACTGAGGGCCACGGTGGAAAGAATCATGGAGTGACTGGGTTTTCATAGTTCTCATGAATCAAAATTTCCCTTCTGGAAAAGATCCCTTTTATAACACATTGGACCCAGGAGGGTTAGTTGGATTTCCTAGCCCTAGCAGAGGTGGAGATGAGCTACACAGGTGGGCTGGTAGGACAGTTACAATTGCAGCTAGGGATCTGGAAGCCGAGCAGATCATCAGAGAATTGGCATTTTATTCCAACGTATCTTAAGCTCATAGGAGCAAAGGCTACTGTGCTTTAAGTATTAATGAGATGGCCACCTGATTAGATCTTCACAGCTTTACATGACCACCAAGACTGAGTAGGGGCATGAGTAGTTAAAGGAAAGTGATAACAGATCTAAGGGGACCAACACCTTGGACAGAAGAAAGGTGAAAGGAATACAGAATAGGTGGCTCCTAGTGAAACGGGAGGGTAAAAATTAATAAATGCCCTTAAAAATGTAATTACTAATTAAAAGCAACTTTTAATTATTTTTATTTTTTTTAAGATTTATTTATTTATTTTTGAGAGAGAGAGCACAAGTGAGCACAGGGGTAGGGGCAGAGGAAGAGGGAGAGAGAGAGAATGTCAAGCAGATTCTCACCCTGAGTGCAGAGCCCACCTAGGGCTCCATTTCAGGACCCTGAGATCATGACCTGAGCCAAAACCAAGAGTCAGACGCTTAACCGACTGAGCCACCCAGGCACCCCAAAACAACTTTTATTTTTTTTATTTTTTTATTTTTTTTTTAAAGATTTATTTATTTATTTATTTGAGAGAGAGAGAATGAGAGAGCAAGCACATGAGAGGGGGGAGGGTCAGAGGGAGAAGCAGACTCCCTGCCGAGCAGGGAGCCCGATGCGGGACTCGATCCCGGGACTCCAGGATCATGACCTGAGCCGAAGGCAGTTGCTTAACCAACTGCGCCACCCAGGCGCCCCCCAAAACAACTTTTAAAAATTAACAAAAATAGGGGCGCCTGGGTGGCTCAGTAGGTTAAGCATCTGCCTTCGGCTCAGGTCATGATCCGGGAGTACTAGGATCGAGCCCCACATTGGGCTCTCTGCTCAGCAGGGAGGCTGCTTCTCCCTCTGCCCCTCAACTTGTTAGTGTTCTCTCTCTCTCTCTCAAATAAATAAATAAAATCTTAAAAAAGATAAAATAAAAATTAGCAAAAATGGAATCAAATCATATAAACTCAATTTAAAAATTAAAGGAGTCAGAACTAGTTAGGAACTGAATTAGAGGCCCAAAGGACCAGGCAGAACTGTCTCAAACACATTGAAAAACACAGACATAAAATTATGAGGGGCAATGGAGTCCTCAAGAACTGATCTGAAACGCTCCTGAAAATAACAGTTCAAAAAGGAAAAACTATGAGAGGAGGAACAAAAATGTTCCAGGGAGGGGTGCCTGGGTGCCTCAGTCATTAAGCATCTGCCTTCGGCTCAGGTCATGATCCCAGGGTCCTGGGATCGAGCCCCGCATCGGGCTCCCTGCTGGGCGGGAAGCCTGCTTCTCCCTCTCCCAGCCCCCTGCTTGTGTTCCGTGTCTCACTGTGTGTCTCTGTCTGTCAAATAAATAAATAAAATCTTAAAAAAGAAAATGTTCCAGGGAGAAGAAATAAATTAGAGTATTGTATAGTAGTATTTGGAAGGGAACAGGGAATTCAGAAGGGTTCTTTCTATATACCTTCTAGGATGGGGCCTACATAAAAATGTTTAACTGATGATGGGAATGGTGTGTGTGTGTGTGCATGTGTGCAAATGCGTGAGAAAGAGAGAGAGAGCGAGAGAGCGAGATTTGAGACACACAAGAGAGCTGAGAATATTGATAGTTTAATATCCCTGAGATGTTGAGACTGGATGGATCCAGGGTACAGATAAAGGAATATTTTTGAATTATTGCTGAATATCGCAAAATAAATATGTTATAATCTCACTCAGTAGCACGTACACATGTTTAATCACCCTGATGGTCACAGATTTATACCAGATCTCCCCAGAGTTACATAAAGTCAAAGGCACAGCACCTTCATGCCACCAAGAGCAGGAGGGACTTTGAGGAGGAGGAGGAGGGAGAAAGGACAGGAAGGAAGGAGAAAGCCCTTTCAATTGGGGACAGTAGGTATGTGGTTTGACATTCATATAATCAGTCATAGAACCTGGGCCCACTGCCCAAAAATGTGTATTTATTTTATTAACACCTGTATTTTCATCTATTACTGACATTTGTTTTTATCCAATGCCTTTGATATAAATATTTTGTGGAGGAAGTAAAAAAGACCTCATCCCTGACAGTACTCCCAGAGAAACTGCATTCTATCTTATATACAATCTTGTTTTTAGTTTTACCAGAGTAAGCCAATCAAATCATGAGAAAATAATATTGACAATGGGGACACTGATTTTCTGAGAGAGGTAAGGCCAACAAGTTATGCTTTTAGTATTATTGTGCTAGGGGTGCCTAGGTGGCTCAGTCAATGAATCATCTGCCTTCAGCTCAGGTCCTGATCTGGGGTCCTGGGATCGAGCCCCACATCGGGTTCCCTGCTCAGTGGGGAGTCTGCTTCTCCCTCTCCCTCACCCTCTGCCCCTTTCCCTCACCCTCTGCCCCTCTCCCCGCTTGCACTCTATCTCTCTCTCTCAAATAAATAGATAAAATCTTAAAAAAAAAAAAAAAAGAATTATTGTGCTAAATTTAACCCTTTTGGAAATCCCCTCCTAACCTGGTAATATCAAAATTTGACCTGGAATCATGAAAGATGCCTACCTGTCCTAAGGTTCCTAGTAGGACTTAGATTTAAGCTTTGAGTGCCATAAACCCAGGCCTACCCTGCTCTCTGCCTGGCCTCATTCACTGCCCCACTATCAGCTGACAGGAATTCCTTCCAGGATTCAGCAACGGAGAAGTGGGACAGCGGTTCCTTCCATTCGCACCTCACAACAATTGAGAAAATAGGGCTTTGAGGACTACTTTTATATCTCATGTTTATTGCAAAGGATGCGTAGGCCATGTTTAAGTTGTTTAAAGACAACTTTGCATTGAAGACCAGATTCTTAGCAATTGCTGTGTCCAGGAAATTTACAGCTCTGACAGCAGTGGGAATTTTGCCAACTAAAGCAATAAGGAGAACAAAAGAAGACTTTAGACTTCTATGATTGAACAGATTTTAAGAATTATCACAACCGTTTTCACATTAGAATAGCATTTGCACAGCATATAAAATATTATTACCATCCAATTCCTTTATTTTAACTTGTTAGTTTGTTTGTTTGCCTTGGGGATGCCAAAAGCCGCTGAAAACTCGGTTATTTCCATACTGGTAGGTCAAATATTAAAATCTAAAGATGTAAGTTATTGTCTTTATAAATACAAGCAACAAGGAGGAAAACTAGATTTATACTTACTAACCTGTAGTTTTCTAGCAGAACTAAGAAGTAATAATATTCAACGACAAATGATAAAAGATATGACTTTAAATTAAATTTTTAGCATAACTTTACAACACAAGAATGTTTTCTTTCTTTAGTAGTCTTTCCAGAGTTAGCACTGCTATAAGAGAGTTGGTAGAAAATTAATGCACATTTTAAACAACAACACAAGTGATATATCTGAAAATACGTGCTGATTTTTTTCCCCTCCCTGCACATGTGTAACTTACTGTTGTAATACAATTTATATTCCTGAAGGAAGAAAAGATTTCAACAACCAATATCTAATAGTCTGGAAATTTTGCCCACAACATTTAAAATGATCTACTTGCTTGTATTACAAATATCTTCATCTGGGCCAGGCTTATTTATTGTGACTGTTTGTTTTGTGTTATGGTTTGTGCACTCACTGATGAAAATGCTTCTGGTCAAAGTAGTGAATTCAAAATATAGCAACTCAATAAAAACTTTAATTAATCAGAACATGAGCAAAGTGTATAAAACTGTCACATGCTGACGAAAGTATAAAATATTCTAATTGAAAGTGTCATCTCATTGGTGAAATACTTTCACTCCTTTTACTGCAGTCTTATACACTTGTCCTTCAGCATATGAGAAAATACTAAGGGAAAAATGCCTGATGAACCTCAGGTGTATCAGGAAATAAGTCCAAACCATATTTATACTTCATAATTATTTTTTAAAAAAACAAATCACACATGTGGAATATTTGAAAGTAATAATGGCAATAGCTCTGAAAAAAATCAATTCAAGGCTGATATACAGTGCAAAATAGTTTAAATCAAGCCAAGTACTTGCTTTATAACTTAATTTAGGAGATAATTAAGGCAAAGCTACAAAAAAGTAGGGATTAAAAATCAGACACTGCAACTATGGTACATTAACACAAAGCTGTCAAAAACTGGACATCTGTTGAACAGCTTTAAAATCTATAGTTAAAATTTAGTCCTTAAGTCTAATTAATAGGCAGCCTTAGGGTCCCTTTGAGGATCATAGCATAAAGATGATCCACAGGGATGAAAAACAATTCAAATAATGAACTTGGATGGATATCTAGATATCTCACAAAGTGAGACCTAATCCAACTATACTGTATGTTTCATGACAAAAAGGAAAAAAAAAAAGAATCAGACAGCACAGTTGGCTATTCCTACCTGTTTTTTGTGGCCCGATGACAAGGAATTTTGGCAAGTGGTCACAAGTTTTCTCTCTGGACCAGATGTCTTTGTGCCGTTTATCATCGCATGGATTCTGCAGGAAGGAAGAATAATAAATCTTATTGTGTAATGAACCTCTGGCTGTGTAATGTAAAAATTGTTCAAAGGACAGGATCAAAATCTTGCCTGATACCCTAGAACTAGGAGTTAGGCCCTGTTCTGGTTCTGGTTCTCTGATTTCCAAACTGTTTCCTTATATAATGGCACCTTCCTTCCTTTCCTAGCCCCAAGGCTAGAACTCAGCATCAAGTTGGTCTTGCTGTTATCCTCTTCTGCAACTCGACCAGGTTCTAAGCGCTGGGATTCCACTCCATCTCTGGACTTACATTTCACGTCTGTATATCTGAGCCTTCACTTAACTTCATTTGACCATAGTTTCTCAGATATCTGAGCTCTGCCCTAATCTTTCCTATTTCTTTTTCCCTAGAGGCCAAAGGGCCATCCTTGAGCTCCACACTTGGCCAACTTTTCCTTTCCTTTTTACACTATGCACTGTTCTGTGCTGATCCAGCAAATCCTAATGTTTGGCTATACCTTATAAGCTGATGGCAAGTAGATAAGCATTTCTGCCTATACCTCCATCCTGAGCTCTTAACCTATTTTTAAATTGCATTTGTATAATTGCTGTATAGATGTGGTGAGGAAATGCCAGACCCAACATATCCACAGGTCCAATTTTATCTCCATCTCAACCTTCTCCTGTTCCATTCTCCTTCCATTTCATTTAAGTGACCCACATTTATTATCTAAATCATGACACTTTTGAGAATTAAAAGGGCCATTAAATGAAAATAATACAATTTTTAAAATACTTATTGACTGACAAATTGATTTTATTAATAGTTAATCTAAATAATATATTAAAATAATTTTCATAAAATTCTGTCTAAAACCATATGTTAGGCATTAAAACAATTATAATTTTATTTTTATTATGCAAATATTAAAAATGACATACGATGACTAATCATTTATGTTTCGTATTTATGTACTTTAATCAGTTCTTTAGTCACATCTTTTTCTAATACCACATCAGCAAAGTTCTACTAAAGAATGTTTTCAGTATGATCCTATTACATTTTACTTTTCCATAAAATTGCCTGCAATCTCTTTCAAAGTTCCATTCATGATTAATAAATTTGAAAATGTTGATACTTTCAATGGACTCTTCTCTATAGACCACTACATTTTTAACTGGGGAAAAATATGCAATGTTGAGAAATCTATGATTTTGCAGCACTTGTATTTGGCAAAATGGTCAAAAGTGTCAACATTGCATTCCAGCACAGAATATAAACTTGTCTAATTAAAAATAGGAGATCCATCAAGAAATGCTTACCACAGTTGAACTTCCAAAGTTCAATTAAAGAATGCCAAACTAAACCCTCTAGTTTATTTGAATTCTCATTACTTAATTTGTCTAGTCTCCTCCCTTCTTGCTTTGAAGCCTTTTTTTTTTAAGATGACAAAAAGCACTAAGGGAAGAGAAAAATATTATGTAAATATATTTTTTCTCAAAATAATATTTTAATATTTTTCTCAAAAACCATATTCAAAGCTGCTTTTCCTCAGGGTCGTTATATAGACTGAAAGGGCCTAGATCATCTTGACATTCCACAGAACTTAACACTGGTTTACTATACTAATGATGTGACGTTAATTGTAGGTAACAAGTGTCAAGTATTCTGGCTGCCTTGGAAAGACACATGCACTCCAGAGGGTGAAAGAAAAGCCAGCAGAGTCTCAGGAGCCTACCACCTTTGGTGGTTTTTCAAGGTCCAGTGGTCTGGACCATGCCCAGACATCCCCACCAAAGCAAAGGTCTGTTTTTGTTCTTTGCGACTCCTACTACTAAGAAAGAAGCACAGGGCTTGATAGGCTTCTTTGGGTTTAAGAAGCAGCATTTTACTGCACTAGGGAATACTGCTCGGAGTCATTGACAGGGTGATGCATAAAATTGCTAGTTTTGAGTGGAACCCAGAACAAGAAAGAGTCCTGCAAAAGATAAGACTGAGGCAAAAGCAGCCCTCCCACTTGGCTCATACATCTGGGCAGACCTATGGTACTTCGGCATCTGTGGTATAAAAGGATGGCAAATAGAGTTTTGGTCAAGCCCCGGAGGAGAAGCACGGAGTACACCCCCAAGGTTCTGCAGCAGTGTGCCATTTGCAGCGGACCATCCCAACTGGTATCTACTCCTGGTATGCTACAGAGCCCTAGAAGAGATAGTGTTTGCCATGAATTTTCAAAGTGATTGTGTGGCCGTAAGTGGTCATCCTAAGCTGAATATTGGGTTGTACCCAGTAGCAGTTCATTGTAAGGTGGGAGTGGTATGTCTGGGATTGATCTCAAGCTGATCCAAAGGCTACAAGTAACCTTATAAATGAGTGGCCCAGACCCTTATGTCAACTATCACTGTTCACCAATATCTCTGTATCAGCTCATTCCTAGAATTTCACTGAAGGCCCCCTATAATCTGCTGATGAAGGGGGGAAACTCAAGCTTGGTTTGTAGATAGGTTGATTCATATGTTGGCAGAGGGCTAAGATGGACTGCTGTTGCACCACAGCCCCATTCAGAGAGGTTCCTAAAAACCAGTAGTTAAGGGAAAACTTCCAGTGAACAGAGTTCTGGGCAATGTTCCTGGTCATCTACTTTTTTGTGGATAGACTAATAGGGCAATGTAAGAATATAGCAGATGAATAGGCAGTGTGAATGGATTAGCCAAGGGACTAAAAGGGGCAGCATGGAAATATTAGGGCTAATAAGTACTAGGAAAAAGGCATGTGGATGGACCCATGATAGTGATCAAAAAGTGCGATGAACTTGTACTACACATTAATGTACACCTGAGGGTATTCAGTGTAGAAGCACTAAACAACCAAGTGGACAGAATGATTCAGCCAGTTCCCAATATTCCCACATACCACCTAACCTCTGTCTTTAGCCAACCCATTGCTGAAGTAATGGAGTAGCCATGATAGCAAGATGGAGGCCATTCATGGGCCTCCTTCTCCTAAGTCTGCTCTAGTTATAGCCACTGTTGAATATCTGACTTGTCAGTAACAGAGACCAGTTCTAAATCCCAGAAATAGCACTAGCCTACCACTTAGCAGAAAATTGATTATATTGGACATTTCCATTTTGAAAAGGGCACTGATTCATCCTGACCCCCGCTCACACATATTCAGAGTATGAATTTGCCTTCTCTACTCGCATAAACTGTTTCCACTTCTCTTTCCTGTTTCACTTTTTCCCCTTATAGGTTTTTCTTGAGAGCATCTCTTTAATAAATCATTTGGAACCAAATTTCTTATCTCAGACTTGATCCTAACGTATTTTCCATCCCCAGCTTCCATTGGAACAAGAGTGGAGTGCAATATAAAAAGACCAGTGATATATAAAGACAACTACACTATGTGAGAATTTGCCTTGGAAAAAGTTAGGCTATATATCTTGGGTTTTTCTATGAATTCATCTGTAGAAACTGTGATAAAAGGAGTTAATTACAAGCCAATAAACTTCACATTTTTAAATTTATTTTGCATAATAATTGAAATTTTATTTTATTTTTACCAGTGTCTTTCTGCCATCATTTTATTTGGTATTTAATCTCAAATACTCAATAGTCTAGCTTCAGTTTAACTCTCTAGCCATAATTTTCACTATGGCAGACAAGGGTAAACTTTCTAGTCTCCTTTTCTTCCTTCAGTTATAGAACATTCCCTATTTTGCATAGTCTGTAAGTTTCCAGCTAGAGACTGTATTTCACTCACTCTTTTGAATCAAACTTTCTTCATATGAATCATTTCAGTCCAAAGGAGAGAAAGCCAAAATGATGTTAAGTATCTTCTTAAGGATAAAACCACTCTCCCTGGATTTCCCCTTTCTTACTGACTGCTGGCTGTAAAATGGATACAATTACAGCAGGTGCCTTGCACTCAGAGATGTTTAACCGCTGCCAACCGGGGGCCCTGGATGGCCATGTGGAAGAGAGCTGTCTAACTCTCCTAAATGGCCTGCCCGTTTTTAGACAGTTGTATGAGTGAGAAATACGTATCTATTTTATCTAGTCAATTTACTGTTTGGAATGTCATCATGATAGCAACATTGCCTGTACTCTAACTCAATGTGTTTCAGAGCACTTGTCTGTGAGAAGGTAAAGAACCTGTGTCAGCATGTGAATTACTGAACTACTTACTTCAATAAGAACATCCCGCTATAAGAAAAAAAGCGCAAAATTCCACCTGAAGCAGCCAGCATGCTCAGTGATATAGCTGGTTTACATGATGGCACAAGCTTCCTATCTCATGGCAAATCAACAACAAACAATTCAAACCCGTCCATGGACCACACTTTGAGTAGCACTGTTCTGAAGTGACAATTGCCAACACCATACACAAAAATAAACTCAAAATGGATTAAGAACCTGATATGAGTCCTGAAACCATAAAATTCCTAGAAGAGAAAAGGCAGTGATCTCTTTGGCTTTAGCAACATTTTCCTAGATATGTCCTCTCAGGCAAGGGAAACAAAAGCAAAAATAAATTAATAGGACTACACCAAAATAAAAAACCTTTGCACAGCAAAGGAAACCATCAACAAATGAAAAGGCAACCTTCTGAATGGGAGAAGACATAGGCAAATGAAATATATGATAATGGGTTTATATTCAAAATATGTAAAGAACTAATACAACTCAACACCAAAAAAAAAAAAAAAAAAAAAAGATCTGATTAAAAAATGGGCAGGGGGCCTGAACAAACACTTTTCCAAAGAAGACATACAGGTGGCCAACAGACACATGAAAAGGTGCTCAACATCACTCATCATCAGGGAAATGCAAATCAAGCCACAGTGAGATATCACCTCACACCTGTCAGAATGACTGGAATCAAAGACAAGAAATAACAAGTGTTGGTGCGGACGTGGAGAAAAAGGAACTCTCGGGCACTGTTGGCAGTAATGTAAATTGGTTCAGCCACTGTAGAAAATAGTATAAAGGGTCCTCAAAAAAGTAAGAATAGAAATACTGTATGATCCAGGGCGCCTGGGTGGCTCAGTTGGTTAAACGACTGCCTTTGGCTCAGGTCATGATCCTGGAGTCCCTGGATCGAGTCCCGCATTGGGCTCCCTGCTCGGCAGGGAGCCTGCTTCTCCCTCTGACCCTCCCCTCTCTCATGTGCTCTCTGTCTCTCATTCTCTCTGTCTCAAATAAATAAATAAAATCTTTAAAAAAAAAAAAAAGAAATACTGTATGATCCAATAACTCCACCCTTGGGTATTTACCCAAAGAAAACAAAAACACTAATTTGAAAAGATACATGCAGCTCTATGTTTACTGCAGAATTTTTATTTTTATTTATTTTTATTTTTTTAAAATATTTTATTTATTTATTTGAGAGAGAGAATGAAAGAGAGCACATGAGAGGGGGAAGGGTCAGAGGGAGAAGCAGACTCCCTGCTGAGCAGGGAGCCTGATACGGGACTTGACCCTGGGACTCCAGGATCATGACCTGAGCTGAAGGCAGTCGCTTAACCAACTGAGCCACCCAGGCACCCTACTGCAGAATTTTTAAAGTAACCAAGATATGGAAGTAACCTGAGTGACCCTCGATAGATGAATGGATAGCGAATATGTGGCATATACATACAATGGAATATTACTCAGCCATAAGAAAGAATGAGATCTTGACATTTGTGACAACATGGATAGACCTAGAGGGTATTATGCTAAGTGAAGTAAGTCAGACAAAGACAAATACCATATGATTTTGCTTATATGTGGAATCTAAAAAATAAAAGTGAACAAACAAAAAAGCAGAAACAGACCCATAAATACAGAGAAAGAACCAATAGTTGCCAGAGGGGAGAGGGCTGGAATAGTGGGAAAACTGTGTGAAAGGGAGCAAAAAGTACAGGCTTGCAGTGATGGAATGACTAAGCCACAGGAATAAAAGGTACAGCATAGGGAATACAGTCAACGGTATTGGTTTTTTTTTTTTTTTAAGATTTTATTTGACAGAGAGAGACACAGCAAGAGAAGGAACACAAGCAGGGAGAGTGGGAGAGGGAGAGGGAAAAGCAGGCTTCCCGCCGAGCAGGGAGCCCGATCTGGGGCTCGATCCCAAGACCCTGGGATCATGACCTGAGCCGAAGGCAGACGCTTAATGACTGAGCCACCCAGGTACCCCTATAGTGAGCGGTATTGTCATAGTATATGATGACAGTAGCTACCCTTGTGGTGAGCTTAGCACAATGTATAGACTTGTGGACTCATTATGTTGTATACCTGAAATTAATGAAACATTGTGTCAACTATACTTCAATTAAAAAGACAAAAAAAAAAGAAAAAGAAAGAAAAACAATTGCCAAAACCAATCTGATGTTTCAGTTAATCTGTATTCACTATTATAGATAAACTCATGTCTGCACCTGATTCTTTGAAGTTTATTTGAACAATTTATTTTTCTATGGAATGCTCTTATTTCCTTTTTTTACCAATCTAATCAAAATTTCACCAATTATTCTAGTGTAAGCTAATATGTCCCATAAACTTTCCCTTTTTATTTTAGAGGGGTGGCATAGTCCAGTTGTTAAGAGTGTGACCTCAGGAGGGAGACTGCCTGTGTCTTATGGAATATTCCTAAATTCTCTGGGCTCAGTTTCCTTATCAAGAAAATAATGATTGATGGTATCTACCTCATTATTGAGAGTATTAAAGGAGTTAATATATTTAAAATGATTAAATTGTTCTCTATAAAAGAGAGTAATTATTATGTGATCCCAGGTTAGCTTTTTTTTTTTCCCCCTTTGTCCAGATTAGTCAGTTGAAGCAAAAGAAAGAAGTTACAGTTGCTGATGGACTGGTTCATGATAGATACCCTTCCTGAAAGCAGACTTCCTGGTCCACTGTCAGAACTCTAGCACCTGGGGTGGCTGCCCCTTCTCAGGACAAATTCACAGTTTGGTGACTGGGTTTCTGGGACGTACGACTTATTTGATAGGGAAATAGCTTGGTGTTTCTTCAGGCAAACTTCAGAATATAGATTGCCCTACAGACCCAAAGACACCTATATAATCCCAACTCAATTTATTTTTGAATATGCTTGCTGTCTCACTCCTGCAACTCATCCGATTTATTGTTTTAGCACTTGTCATCACTCAGGTCTCTACTGAAATATCACCCCATACAAGAGGGCTTCCCTGCTGACCAGAACCAAAGCAATTTCTCCCACTCTTGTCTTTCTGTGATAGCTTCTGGTTATATTTTCTTCGTTGTATTTCAGTACCTGAAATGATTCTATTCAGGTATGTGTTTATAGCAATTTTAAATTACATATATATAATATAATACATTTATGTTTATAATAATTCTATCTCAACTAGAATGTAAGTTCTCTGAAGAGAAGACCTCTGTTTGTCTAATCTAATATATGAAAGGTGCTTGATAAATATGGGTTGAATGACTGAATAACTGACTTGAGACAAGCACAGTAAACCTTTAGTAATAGGCATAGACAGATTTTGATATATGCTTGAAAACTAACATAATATGAACTGGGTAGACATTTTACTTGCAGAACTCCCACAAAAATAAAATATTTGCAATCTCCAATGATGTTCTTCATGGTGGCTCAGAAGCTCGTTTTGCTATTTCCGTAAGTCATCACTTTATATCTTAAACATTATTTTCCTCATATTTTTTAACTGCTTCATTTGTAAAGAACTTTAGTTTTCAACTATATTTTATATATTAAACAATAGAAAGGCAGTTCCCATGACCTACACTTACCAAGTTTCCGCACACATATCCCAGTGAAGAACAAATCTCAGATTAGGTGCTCAATTCATTTGCTCTCATGGTTTCTTTATACTTCGCAAAGGTAGATGAGCAAACTGATCAATTATTCAGTACCACTGCTGAAAGTGTCTTTCGTGAGACCTTTCTGGTTCTCTATGTTCAACTAGGCCACTTATTTTCTTTATCACAGTACACGTGCCTTTGCCATTCAAATTTCTGCACGCAAAACCAGTGAAATAAAACATTCACAGAAATGGGCAAATGCTATATAAGACTTGAAAAGAGTTTTCTTTTACATACAGAACATGAATAAACATGCCCTGTTCTGGTAGATAAAGACACTAATTATTTCTAGCTGTGCTCTCCCAAGAAATTGTACTGATAGAAGTAAACTATCAAATAAAATTCCCTGAATGCTGTTATAATACCTTTTGTTCCAAATGCTTTTATTACTAACAGTTCAATTTACACTACTTTGGTTTTTCCTGTATGTACTTTATAGGTGGTGGCATGTGTACACCTCAGTCTAGGCAGATTGCCTATCTTTATAACTGCATTCCTTCTATGTTATGCTATTTTAAGACTTTCCAGATGCCCAGTATTTCTTCTTTCACCTCTTTTCCTGCATGTTTCCCCTTGTGTCTCTTAATCGTAACTTTATTAACAAGATGTTTGCATTTCCTATTTTATACTCTGAAAATGTTTGTTTAGATTTTTTCCTACTCTGGTTTTTCTTATGTTGTCTGAATATTTGAATAACAGCTAACATAATATCTGACCTTTATTGATCACCTTCTATATTCCAGGCACTTGCTTGGCATAGATTATTTCTAATCCTCAAAGCAACCTGGCAAGACAGATATCATTATCCCTCCTTTACACCTGAGGAGGCTGAGATGCAAGGTGTTTTATTTAGGTCTTACTGAAGGTCACACAGCAAGTTAGTTTCAAATTTGGAATCCAAAGCTCGGGTTGTCTCTGCAGCTAAATATCGTGCGTGTGTGTGTGTGTGTGTGTGTGTGTGAGAGAGAGAGAGAGAGAGAGAGAGAGAAAGAGAGAGGGAGGGAAGGGAGAGAGAGAGAGTGAGAGAGGGAAAGAGAGTGTCTGGCAGTGATTTTGAAGGTCAAAGAGTCTTCCCAAGAAAAAGCTAAGCATTTGCTTGCACTTTCATGCTTTGTTCCATTGTTATTATTTTAATTTCAAAAGTCAGAAAATTACAAAGCAATTATATCTTTTTTCATTCTCTAATCTGATTGTTCCCTGAATCTGAAACTGCTGTAAACAATAATTTACTGTTTTAAATACCTAACACTATAGATATATTGAAACTTAAAAAAACTTCAGCTAAAATTGCTGTAAGCAGCGTATGGTTACTGTGCCAGTCTAGTAAAAATGCAGGTAACTCAGTTCTCACACAGGTAAAGGGGACGCAGGTGGTTTTATACATGGACTATATGATGAGGTGAGGACGATTTGCTTTTAAGTAGGCATAAAAGAGGTGGAGAGAAGATTCTCTGAGGTGATGGGCCAGGCTTAGAAAGGGGAGTAAATTCTGATGAAAGCCCAGATTTTCCTCTCCAATTAAGTAAAATTTTCAAATTCATAACCAAGCTAAAAATACGTATTTTTTTAAAAAAATCACACTACTTACCTTATCCTGAAGTTCATATTTTTATGAATACATGAAATATATACATGAAAACAACTTTTGTTCTCATTAGATCTAGTTATTCCAACCTACGTTGCCTTTTCTCTACTAAGAATCTGCTTTGCTCATTGCTTCTCCACATCCTTCCCTGACAAGGACACCGTGGAATCATCAGTTAGATTGATTACCCGCTCTCAAGTCATGTGCCTGTTGCAGATACCTGGGACATATCTAGACTTAACTGGAACCTTAAAAACACCCAGTGCTCATGTAGGATTATTTTGTTAATTATGAACGTTTCAGAGGTTATTGGTTTCCTCTTCATTTCCTCTCTGCTCACCTTCTGCTGTTCAGACTGCACTGTTTAAAGAAGAATGCTACGAAAGGTGTATTTGTTTTTCTTTTAACATTATACTTCTTCCTCCCTAGCTGGTTGTGTTGTTTCAAAAGTTCTGCTTACTGAGTTTTGCCATGTACCTGTCTTTAAAACAAAATCCTTTTCCCATCTGTTTTACACAAGCGGGTGACTTTCAATTTTTTGTCTCTCAATGTCATTTAAGCCTAATACAATCCACATACACTGATGAGGAATTTTAATAGGCCATGGATGTTTATTCTCAGTATTTCAACCAGCAATTCCTTTTGGAGAAACTTGGAGACACACACCATCTTTACAAAGCTTGACTCCACCCTGTGTGCTATATAAAACTCAGCTAGTCCATCAACTCCTTTGAAAGGCCTTTCCTTTCTGAGTGCACTGATTTATAATGAATGCTCTCTCCACAGAGTTCCTATAGCACTTAATAGTCTGATTCTTTCTCAAACTTTCCTCCTAAAGTGGTCTGAATACAGAGAAGCAGAAATACCCACTTCCGAGGTGGGAGTGGGTAGAAAAGGGCCTGTGGTTCTGTGTGCGTCTGGGGTAGCAGCTCCATGAAAAGCTGCTTTAAGCACAAAGGACCTTTGATTTACCTTAAACATCTATGCACTTGTCACCATATTATACCCATGTTGATTTAAATAAATCGATACTGTTGGCATTTTGCCATGAAATATTCTCATAGTAAAACTGACCCCAGGAGATGACAGGTTTACTCTGGAGCTCTGAGTACATTCAAACAGACGACTGCACATTCCGGCAGACAGTACCTTAGATTATTATTTATGGTTTTACGAATATCCTGTCAGAGAATCTAGATAGCAAACTCAATGAAGAAAAACTGTATTTTAAAACTCTTATTAATAGGTTGATCTACTATAGCCTATTCACTCACAGTAATCAGACATATCTGTAGGGCACACACGCAAAAAAATTCAGGTTTTTTTCGTTGTTATATTTGGATTAGTTCTGAAAAATCCATGTTTTATGATGATTTTGATTCAGAAAGGATGGAAGTATGTATAACATTTTATTTTATTTTATTTTATTTTATTTTATTTTATTTTATTTTATTTTATTTTATTTTTTATGGCACTATCTGCAAGTAGTTTTTCTATTACTAAACCTCAGTAAGTTGTGTGGGGAATTTGACACTTGGCAAGATCATATTTGCAACAAATTGACAGGAAAGGGAAAATCCATGACTTATGTCACCATTTCTGGATGTCAGAATGTCTGACAGCCTTGTATAACCAAGTAGGGAAGTGCTTCAGTGTAAATTAAAAAAAATTAGGGGCCCCTGTGTGGCTCAGTCAGTTAAGCATCTGCCTTAGACTCAGGTCAGGATCCCGGGGTCCTGGGATCGAGCCTCGCACATCTTCATGGGGCTCCCTGCTCAGGGGGAGTCTGCTTCTCCCTCTCCCTCTGCTCCACCCCTTGCGTCCATGTTCTCTCTCTCTGTCTCTCTCTCTGTCCCTCTCTCTCTTTCTCAAAGAATAAACAAAAAAAACCTTAAAAAAATTAAAATCATGAGAAATTACCTACATATTTGGGAAGCATTCCTGAAAGGTTTAAATACTAGTCTTACTAGTATTTAGAATAGAATTTAGAATACTAGAATTAGGAAGATAAATGTAACAAATACATAAATTCAAACTATGATTAGGAAAAAATACGTAAGATGGTAATGATGTCTATTCCTCTGCTGTACCATCTATGAAGTGAGGAGGAACTATTCCGGCTATTTCACTGGAAGGGGCTAAAAGATGAATAAATGGAAATGAAAACTATGGTATTATCGAACTCTTGTTTCCCCAGCTGTGGGGTGATTACTTGCAGATCAGTTTTCCTTTCATCTCAGTGTCTCCCCCACAAACAATTGCTGCCACACTTCTTTAAAGGTCTCACTTTTTTCCCAACCATGAAGCAACTTGGGGTTTCCCTCTCTCATGGCTACATTACTGTCCTAACTTTAGTACCTCCCTGTTCTTACCTGTCCTGCAAAAAGACTTCTGGTATAATCTTTATTGGCCAACCTTTTTTTTTTTTTTTTAATTACTTTACTCTCATCTTCAGAACCTACACGTATAGGTTCCTTGTTGCCTATCAAATCCAGATGACTCTGGTAGCTTTCAAAGTTTTCCCAGCTGCCTTGTATGTGCTTTTCAAGGTTATTTCCCATTGGATCCCTACTGTTCTCTAAGAAACGAGTGTGCCACTTTGACTGTTCTCTGTGCACAGGCACCCGCCTCTGCTTTGGCTTATTCATTCACGAGATGGTGCTGACGGCAGCTACAGTACCATGCTGGGCTCTAGGTTACGAACATGTATAAACCTAGTCTCACCCCGTAAGGTCTGCATGAGCTGGTGTACGACAGGCATAAGCCTCTGCAAGACCATACAGTAAGTGCAATAACAGAGTCATAAATAAGGAATAGAGTGGAAGAGAGAGGAATAAACAGGAAAACAAATTCATAATGTCATTTTGTTCACATAACCAGGAGCTATTATGGTTTGTAAGTTCTGTGAAAGCAAAGACCTTTCTATTACGTAGGTACTTCAAAAGTGTAGGTCAAATAAATTCACACTGAATACACCACCAGATTCTTCTAAAGTAACAATGTATGCCTGAAATCGTCCTACAGAGAGAGTCCAAGATAGAAGTAGATTTATTTTTCTAAATGTAAAACCACCATCTTGGTGTGGCCGGAAATACACTGGAGCAGGAATAAGAGAACCTGAGCTTTACTCCTGACCTGTCCCCAGTAATCCGAGTGACTTAGGACAAGATATTTCACCTCGCTGGGTGTCACTTGTGTCTTCTCTAAACTGAATAGATTGGGCTAGATGTCCCTAACTTCTTCTCCTACTCTTACAATCTATAGTTCTCTGGGTCAGAATTCATTTATTCCTTCCACAGGCATATAGTAATAGAATCTGCAGTGTGTGTGTCACTAGAACTTCTGATTTGTTTATGTCACGGATGTTCAGATCTCATGATCTGTAAGCTGGAGTTGGATGATTTCACAGCCAGAGTCAACAAAGGTGCTAACCTCCCAAGGTTAGGCACCCTGTGATTTTCTTTCCTACTTCTTTAATCCTGGCAATACTGGCATGGAGAGAGAGAGAGAGAGACCCTGCAGCTCTTTGAGCATTCCCTTGGTCACGCGGGCAAGCAGGAATCCACATCACGCTTGGCATGCTTGTTGATAGTGAGAGTCTGGAGTGACTGAGTGAAGATTGAGGCTGAGCTAACCTGACAGCTTGAGAGCTTAAAAGCATCGATTAGCAAATGTGCAAGAATCTGACCTTCTAAATGCCTCTATGTTGTGGTTTTGGTTTCTATAATGAGAGTTAAAAAAAAAAGAAAAGAAAAAAAGGAAATCCTATTCTTCCATACTTCATAGTAATTATTCTCCCAAAACAAAAAGCGGTATGAATTAACAGGAACCCGTGAGAATACTTTTAAGAATCTTACACACTCGGGACTACACTGAGGAGGATAAACTCGAGGGATAGAGTTCCATGTGTGTCCTCAGCATATATTCTCACATTTAGCAGCTTTGAAAGAAGCAGCTTCCAGTGAAGGGAGCACAGACACATTCTGTGTTGTTCTTACCATGCTGTCCATCGATAGATACTCATATTGCACTTTTTAATTAGGTGACAAAGCAGTTTCATAGACATGGTAGTTGGTGCTAATGAAAATTTGCATAAAGAACCAAAGGAAACTAAATAGATGTGAAGATCATCATTCTTCATGTTTTATTTTTATTTGTAGTAATAAAAAAGTGTGAATTAAAAATCTAGAGAAAAATAACAGTTGACGTACTTTTTAAAAGTGAAATACACTAAATAAGAAGGCATGCTTTGAAACACAAAAAAGTACCTCAATTTTGAGAATATGTAACGATGACAGACACATAATATTAATCTATCCTAACTCTGTAGGCCTGTGATGAGTGGGCTACAACACACTTAATTAGTGCTGGTTATGCTCATACGTTTTTTTGTAAAATTAAATTCATGTTGTTTAAAGAACATGATAATGCTTACAGCTGCTTTGTTTATCATTATAAATCTGAATATGGAAAGAAGAGATAACTGCCAGGGAAAGGGACTCAGACAGTATTATGCACTTTATCTCTACTTAACCATTTGCAGTCTCGTGAACATGGTTTATCACTGGCGCAGTTTATCAGATTTGCTTCAATAGGTCAACTGTTTTCACAATCTCACGTACCTGAATAATTCTGTCTTGAACTTAACTGCTCTTCTGCTTTCTATTTCTTGTTTTCCTTTTTAAACATATTTAGAATACATGGCACTTTAGTTAATGAGAAATGCTTGCAACTTTATTTTTCAGTCCAAAGAAACCATATAATTCACTTGATAAAATGGGATTCTTTTAGTAAATATTTACTCTTCAGTGTTATTTAAATATGTTTATAATAAACTATTTTGATAATATATATTAAAATTGCTAAACATACAAATGACAACAGCAATAACAAAAATTTGAGAACTCTCTGAAGCCTTTTCTGATTAATTTTATCATTTATTAAGAACTACCTAAGAATTAACTCTATGATGCTATTCAAAATTAATTGTCAGCACTTATAAATGTTTTGTATATATTTATGTTCTTATGTTTTCAAAATAATATAGTTTTCCAAGAAATAGTTCTATTTTCTGTTTCTAATTTTCATTTACACCCCCAATCAACTAACACAGTATTTCATACATAACAAAAATCCAATCAATATTTAGGATCATCAAATTGACCAATCATATTGGTCATATTTTTTTTTTTTAAGAGGGAGAGAAAGAAAGGAAGGACAGAGGGAGAAGAAAAGAGAGAATCTTAAGCAGGCTCCACGCCCAGTGCAGACAGAGCCTGATACGGGGCTCAGTCTCACAACCCCGAGATCATGACCTGAACTGAAATCAAGAGTCGGATGCTTAACCAACTGAACACCAGGTGCTTCAGAACTGGTGTATCTTTGATTATATTCATTCCTTACCAAAAAGGAACAATGTCACTGATATTGAACCTATATCAATAGATACAATTCTTAATTAAAAAAACTCACACAATAGTAAGAGATACAAATCCTTCATCTAAAAAAAAATTCTGCCTCTAAAGGAAAAGGAAGATTAGAGCTTGGGGCTATTGACTCATTTTTTATATGTTAACTCTTTGCAACCTTTGTTAAGTTGGCTACTTTTTATTGTTATCATACCATGAATTATAGATATCTCATAAATAAACATGTGTGAGAAAAGAATTGATTTACTATCAATGATTTATCAATTCTATAAGTGTGTGAGCACTTTTGAATAACGCTATTTATGCTTTGCCTTTATGAAATCCAGCAGCTACTTGGTATTATATACACCATAATAATTATGTCTTTATTTATGTCTAACTTATACACCAGACAAACAGATGATCAAGCAACTTATTAGAAGTGTGAAAGAATTAGAATGTGTAGTTCAACATAAACACAAATAGTGAAGAGTTCCTGAATAAATCATCAGAATAAAGTATGACTTACTGTAGCAGTCAGTTTTAAAGCACATTCTGAAATACATACTAGTGAATCAGAGTAACAAGGAAACCCTTCACTGACTTTGAGAGAAAACACTGTGTTTTCTTCTTTGCATTCTCTAGAGCAACTAGCCTTGCTTTACACATAGTAGATGCTTAAGAAACATGTGTTGGATGAATTCCGGACTGCATAGACACAGAGTCTATGCATGTAACGTGAATTATGGAATAAAGAGAAACACATAGTCTTGAGGAGATAGAGAGAGAGGATGGATGGTAAAAAGTCAGTTTCACAATGATTTCTCAGTAATGATGATGCTACCCCTCTACCAGCCACTTAGCAGGGCCCTACGTGCTCTGTCTCTGCAGCCAGCTTATTGACTGTGTGCGTCAATGCAATGTAGTGCATAAAGAACCAAGAAAGTAGGAGGTGGCATTTTCCTAGAAAACTGCTAAGAAGCAGATAGTTTACATTTTCATACATGGAGGCTGCGTGGCTCCCACATGAAGTTGAATTATTTGTAAAAGCAATCCTAAAACTGACCATTTTTCTTTTACCAATAGATCTGGTCCTGGTGAAAGATTAGTTAGATTTAAGAGAAATATGGAAGGGCCCCTAACGTCCGCCTTTGCCTCAGGTCATGATCCCGGGGTCCTGGGATTGAGCCCCACATCGGGCTCCCTGTTCTGCGGGAAGCCTGCTTTGCCCTCTCCCACTCCCCCTGCTTGTGTTCCCTCTCTCGCTCTGTCTCTCTCTGTCAAATAAATAAATAAATAAATAAATAAATAAATAAATATTAAAAAAAAAGAAATATGGAGACATATTAAAGACAGAATCTGTATAAGCATGTGATAAAAATTGCTTTTCCCTTTTTATTTATACTATCTGTGTTTATACATGCATATTAGGGTTTAGTTATAGGGTCTTAGATTATGACTACTCTTGGTTTCTATCTCCCTAGATACCCAGTGCCTAACTATTTTACTGCCAGTTAGTGCTCACACTAAATGAGAGTCAAAATGATTAACACTGAGAAGACACCAACAATAAAACAACCTCCTCAAAGCAAAAATTCGGAACCAACCAAACCAACCAACCAAACCCCAGAAAAACAAATAATACACTTAATCCATAAAACAAAAAATGTTATTGAAGTGAACGAAACTATTGAATAAAAAAAGTTTGGGCTAAATGTCAGTTTTAATACCTCCAACAGAGTTCCTAATACAAATTAGGTACTGGTTTCTTTCCTTCCACTACAGGACAGAATGTTTAGCGTTACCTGCCAGAGAGGGTCTTTCTGCTCAGGGAAGAGCTCAAAGTACTTGTGTGCTAGTTGCACTGGGGGCAGAGTTTGCAATCTCAGGTTGGTCCAGCTCTGCACGAAGTTGGCCAAGTTCACGAAGGTATATAACCCCAGGCGGTCATTCCCATAGTTCGACAAATGGGTCATGAAAATGCTGATCTGAAAGATAAAAGATAAATAAAAATGACCATAAAATATAACATACTTAAGTTCAGAAGTGGCATAGAAGCTCTAGGCAGGACCTCACCTAACCGTGGAATTTCTTGAGAGGTGTAATTATCATTTGAGGTGGTGTTATAAACTGAATTGTGTTCCTCCCAAATATATATGTTGAAACCATAGCATCCAATGTGACTTTTTGAAGACTAGGTTTATAGGGAGGTAATTATGGTTAAACAAGGTCATAAGGGCAGGGCCCTAGTCCTGAAATTTTTTTTTTTTTAAGATTTTATTTATTTATTTGATAGAGAGAGTGAGAGCGAGCACACAAGCAGTGGGAGCAGCAGAGCAAGAGGGGGAAGCTGGGAAGCTGAGCAGGGAGCTCCACACGGGGCTGGATCCCAGGACCCTGGGCTCATGACCTGAGCCACTCAGGCACCCTGATAGGTCTTGAGCCCTTATAAGAGGAAGAGATACCTGCACTCATTCTCTCTCTCTCTCTCTCCTTCTCTCCCCTGCTCCCTCCCTCTCTCCTCCTTTCCCTACCTCACTTCCCCTCTCTCTCCCTCCTTTCCTCCATCTCTCTCTCCCTCCCTCTCTCTTCTCTGCATTCTTCCCTCTCCTCTTCTACCCCCATCTCCCTCCCTCCCTCTATCACAGCCAGAAGGAAGATAAATTTGCTGGCACCTCAGTCATGGACTTCTAGCATCCAAAACTGTGAGAAAATAAATGTCTGTTGGTTAAACCACCCAGTCTGTGGTATCTTCTTATGGCAGTTTGCACAGCTAACACAAGCGGAAAGCCACACATTTGATTTCTATTTTAAAATCACTCTTAAACTCACTCTTAAAATGGAAATTCAAGTTGCATTTTTCTTTTCCCCCTCACTGTTCATTAAAAATATAGTGTTAATTTCCATATTAGTTTTTCCCTATTGTAGAATCAACATCATCAAACCCAATAACCTAATAACTTCCAGGCTAGTGAAGAACCAGAATTAGGAATTAGACTAGTTCTAAAATAAAACAGTTGTTACAGATCTTTACTGGTTTAGGTATGTACATAGATTGAATTAGATTTAGACTCAAATTGGAATTAGACTCAAAGGTCTAATGAAGAGTTACTGCAATAAAGAAATTGTTAATGTTTGCATTGAAACTGATTGCATTTAGCCAAAAAACTCCTCCATACTTATTAATCCTTTTGCAATATTTCCTATTTCTATATTAACTCTAAAAATATCATAGCATTTTGGTATTGTATTTTTGTAGATCAGAGACTAAGAAAAAGTAAAATCTAGGTTGATTGCTCTGGAAACAGCAACAAAAATTTTGAATATGATTACAGATATAATCTGATATACAATCCATCAGAGACTGCAGTTGGAATATTAAAATATTAAATGAAGGAGAATTTGTATATTCTTGATCTAAATTGTAGAGATTGCATGTAGAGATGACTAATGCAAGTCATAAAAAGGGAATTAATAATTTTCTACCATACACAGTATTTGTACTTGTTCCTCAATCTCATTATATTTGCATGTATCTCAAAAATTCATTTTATTACTTATTATTTAGAACTATAAATATTTCAGAGAAGTTAACATATATTTTATTAACTTCATTGGAAAAGTAACAGTAATAGAATGTTAGAAATAATAACATTACAACAAATACAACATGTGATGTTAACCAGAAAATAATATCCACACGTCAGTATATAGAAAGTCAAGTGTTGCATGGCTAATTTTTTTATGGATGCTTACTGACTCTTTTTAAAGGGTTTACATTTCTCGGTGTGCTTATTTGGGTTGTTTGAACTATTGTGAAAATAAAAACCGGTTTGCAGTAACCATTCCAATATCATGTCATTGCAACCTGGTTAGAATGCTAGCCATGCAATAAAGATTATACATTGCAGAACTATTGCGTCCAAGACCTAACATGTCATTGGATAACTGCAAATGTCCAAAGAGGATACTTTTGGTGTTAAAAATAACAAGGCATTAGCTTGTTCCAGAATTTAAAAAACAAAATAAAACAAACAATAGGCTGGCAAAATATTGCCAGAGTAAGTTATAAGTTAAAGATATCAGGTTCATTGAATGTCCTTTTTACTTTGGAAAAAAAAAAACATTCTCTTTCAATGTACTATATTAGAATGCTGAAAAAAATTCTCTGAGGAAAGCCTATTAAAATGATTAGAGATACTCCTCACCATGGATGAAGGTGGGAAAGAGAGTGGGAGAGCTTGGTCCATTGTCCTTCATATCCCTGTATTACATAAAATAATACCATAAAATAATTACAAAAAATAATACCATAATAATAATAATAAAGTATATGGTGCTTACTATGTGCAAGGCATGAATCTAAGCCCTTTATATATACAAAAAGTTTAAGTACTTTAACAGATAATTCTTATGAGGTAGATACAGTTATTGTCCCTTTTTACAGATGAAGAGACTGAGGCAGAGTTAAGTAACTTGTCCAAGTCCCACATCTAGTCAAAGGCAGAGCAGAATTTAAAACCCAGGCCATCTGATTCCCAAATCTGACACCTTCACCCAAAGACTTTAATACATAGAGTTTGACATCCATCTTTTTTCTTTCCTTCTGCTTTTTTTGAAAAAAAAAAAAAAAAAAAAAAAAAAAAAAAAAAAAAAA
>NW_022589706.1:89265086-89308453 GCF_004348235.1 Phoca vitulina
AAAAAAAAAAAAAAAAAAAAAAAAAAAAAAAAAAAAAAAGAAAAAAGTGGAAAATCTATGTAAGTAATGTCTTGGTAACTTAAAGTTTTTTCTTTTCTTCTTTTAAATTGGAATGACAGAAGATAAATTATTTTTGGAATCTTACATGAAAACTTTTAAAACGATGAATTATAGTATTTGAAAGAATATTACTGATTGCCTGCAGACTTATCTTTTGAAGGCAGTATCACTCCTATCATATTTCCAGTCCATTTTTCCCCGGTGGGGTGTATTCAAAGCTCTTTATTCTAAAGGTCAGAAAAGAGAAAGGCTATTTTAAAGAAGATTCTTTATACAGCTTGTTTAGATAGAAATTTAAATCAAATTCCCCAAATGTTTGTTGATACAATGTTGTTACTTGAGATTCATGTAGAATCATTTGAACAGGCTCGGGGTATCTATGTCTCTCAGTAATTTTTACATTGGCTAACTTCTCTCCCTCTAAGCTTCCCACCACCGCTCCCTCCCCCCCCCCCCCCCAAATAGGAAGTGTCCTCTTGGCAGGACTTAATTACAGAGTTTCTAAAACATAACATAGTATCAGTAGTTGATGACCATATAATTGCAATTGTTGTCATGAGAACCCCTTTATAATCACCACAAAATAATGTGCATTTGATCCCAATAAGTATGCATTTATCTCATGTCACTACTGTAATTAAGAAATAAGACAGTATAAGTAGTGTGCTTCAGGATAATTATAGTTTCTCAGGACTGAAATTATTCTGAAAAACCAAGCTGCCGGCTAAATGCCTGAAGAAATATAATAATGTCCTAGAAATCTACCACCTGCCCTCTAGCATTATTATTTTAAGGTGGAACTTTAAGGCACCTGTGAGTGTCTAAAATCTGACAAAATTATAAATAAAAATACTACTTGGAGAATACTGTAAAGATTATTTTTATATCATGGGCAGATGTATATTATCATTTCATTAGGGTATTAACATAATGCCTTTAAAAGATTTTTGTCCCAGACTAGTTTTAAGTCATTTATGCAGAATTTCCTTAGGAGAACAAGCCTTGTTTTCTAAATGGAAGTATCAAACTTAACGCTGGGCAAATGGAAAAAAAATCTGCCTTTCGAGGGAATCAGAGTCTGGAGACGTGTGGTTCTAAGCTGAGGCATGCTTCTGCATTTAAACGTCCCTCGGCTGAGAACAGAAGGAGCGCCCCGGCCATGATGGCTGCCGTCACTGTTGTACGGGGCAACCTGTTTACCTGCCTTACCTGTTAGAAACAAATTAGTGCTGGGACATGGTCACTTGACTGCACGTTAAGAAGAAAAATTCTGCAGGCGCAGCTTAACTGTGCATATCCGACTTGCTAAAAACACCTATTGTGTAGAGGGAACATTTTAGTTTTAGCATTGCTGGACAAATGACTTGCTTAAAAAACAAAACCTATTCGGAGAGTGTAGGGAGAATAAGACAAATTAAGAATCGCTGTAATTTGAAGTATAAAGAAGGGAAGTCAAAGAATGTGCAATACGAAATAGCAGCAAATTAATTTTTCACAGGCTGGTGATATATTGCTCCTATTTTTTACATGACCGTGCCTGTCCCTCTGCTTATCCTGCCCTTTTTATTTATTTATTTTGAGTGTTATTTTCTTACTTATATAGTAAGAATACTCTTGCTCAATACTCCCCAAAGCATCACCTGGAAAAGGTAGGACTATCCTCCACTCGTGCAAATGGTTAGAGATGCAACGCACAGTACCTCACGATATCGCGGCTCAGAGATGCACATTGATTCACTCGTTCCACCAAGACAGGCAAGGACATCATGTTCAATGAATGAGTTTGAGAATAAGATATCCAGTGCTAATGTCTGCAGGCTGACTGTGGCAGGCCTCCCAGGGAGTCCCTGAGGTCTGGGAGCCTTGGCTTCTGTAATCAAGCGGCCTCTGGGCTGCCTCTCCATTACTTTCCACACTTCGCCTAAGTCCCTCCCTCAACTCGCGACATTCTTAACTCCCTTATAACCAGCGTGAAACAAGTCTAATCACTTCCTTTTATCTGGTGTAAAGCTGAAAGCCAAACTTGAAGGCACTCTCATAGTCTAATTATTCATTAGAAACAAAACAGCTTTTCTGAATGCTAGATGCAATATGCTTCCGCCAAATCTGCGATCATTACCTGTGAAATAAATCCACTTAATGATGTAACTATAGTCCAAGGAAAAGGGAGGATTTAAATACAGTAATATATAAATCTTGATAATAAGGAATTGGAGAAAAATAATTGAACTCTATGGATAATCCTTAAATATGGGCAAAAGGACTGTCATAGTGACAAATGGAAAAATATTATATAAATGTGGGCAAGTGGTTATCCTCCTGAGTGTTTAGTTACAAATTATACAATTTGTTATTTTGTAAGCATTTTACTTTGCCTCTTATGAAGTCACTAACATCCAAAATAATGGAGAAAGAAAAAAGAGAAAAATGAAATAAAAACACAAAGGCCTAATTTTTATTCATAAAATGAAGCAACAGCCTCCTCTGAATTGAGTTAAAATATTTTCAGACTTCTAATACCAGAAGAGCTTCCTTGCTTTTCCTACTTGTATGACAAACAGAATGTCATGGTAAATTGTGTGGATGTTAATATCCATAGCCAGAATATCGAATACAGTATCTTAAATTAGAATTTCAAATCATTTTTCAGAGCATACATTTTTACATGAAGCAGACATTAAGTATTTGGATATTAGTGCTGTGCTTTATAGTACCTTTGAAAAGGAAGTCATTTACAAAGTAGTCAGATACATGTTCATCAGAAAAAAATACATTATTGTAACAAATACAGAAAGAAACAATAGCTTTGCAGAACAAGAGATACACCCCTCTTTAGGGCAGCATGCCCTATGCTCATGCCACAGCGTAGTACTTTTCAAGATAAGCACTCAGTATTATCAGTTAGTTTCCATCTTTGCTTCTGTGGTCCTGCTGGTGTGCCCCTTTTCAGAATGATTCCATTGTGTTTAAAAATATGCCCCATTAGCTTGTTAAATTATCGATTAGGCTTTTAGTTCTCATAAAATGTGAAGATAGATGGAATATAGGGGGAGACATCCCTGACCGCCCATCTGATGGGCTTTGGCATTCTACTCATATTTTTCCTATAAAAAGCAATTTGTGTCTTTATTTTATTTTGGATATAGGCTGGAACCACACAGGAGATACTCAGTGTCAGACTGTGAGTGTCAGACATTACCAATGTGAATGTCAATTATACTTCTAGATTTAAACACACACGACACACACAAAAATACCCTCACACGGGATATAATAATTATAGACACTCCAAGTAATATCTTTCAAGTCCTGGGCAACTAATAACTTGGTAAATGTTTACATCTATGTTCTCAGATACCAAAAGTAAGGACTATTTACTTGAACCTAATATATTATTCTGCTACTCAATCTAAAAGACCATCGTTAGCTTGGAATTCACTATTGAGATATACCACTTTATTTTTTAAAAATGTAACACATACTGAATAATTGGTCAATGGTTCATCTTTTTTTAACACACTATGTTGTTGAATCATAGTGTTAATTTATTTGTATAACTTTGCCATATGGTCCTAGGTTCTCTTTTGTTGTATTGCTTGATTAGGTACTAAAAAACTATCCAATTTAAGAAAAAAAGGAAACAAGGACCAAAGGGTTCCAGTGATCCTTGTGAGGTTATACAGGGACTCCCAGAAAATCCAGTGCTCAAAGTTAGGGCATGGGAATTCAGAATCAGTGCTCTTTCCCACATACGGTTCTGCCAAAGCTTTGGCAACAAGTTCATCTAACTTCCTTGTATTTCCTGCTTTCTCTCTTTTTATCATTTTAATTACCCGGTAGATTTTATTTGTAATAATCTTAGGTTAAAACTAACAACATTTCATTGTATACTTTTCCTAGAATTGGTCCAGTAACATTTCATCTACCTATTTTTATATATTTTTTAGAAATGGACAAAATAAAAGTCAATATTTCAATATCTACATCTCTACACACATGTACATTTCAACTGATAATTGACTCTGAACATTTCAAGATAATATAAACTGAAGAGAGAAATTGTTATCTCATTTGGGAAGATTAAGATGTTTCTTAATGGAAATGTGTCATAGATCTAGAAAGTAACTCTAATCTTCCCATCTTAAAGAAACACATTTGATTTTAACAGGCTTGTCTAAGAACTGTTCTTAGAAAGAGAAAGAAGAGTAGAAGGAAAAGAAGAAAAGAAGGAAGGAAGAAAGGAAGGGAGGGAGGGAGGGAGAGAGGGAGGAAAGAAGGAGGGGAGGAAGGAAAGAAGGGAGGAAGGAAGGAAGGGAGGAAGGAAAGAAGGGAGGAAGGAAAGAAGGGAGGAAGGAAGGAAGGAAAGAAGGAACAAAGGAAGGAAGGAAGGAACAAAGGAAGGAAGGAAGGAAGGAAAGAGAAGCACAGAAAAGCTCTCAAATCAAACATATCTTACCATCTGTAGATCAGATGGACAGGGGGAAAAAATTAAGCTACTAAGAATGATTTAGTTCATGTCTTTAAATATCCACAGATTAAACTTCAACTATTGATTCTCCTACTCAGGCTACTTCACTAAGTAAAGGAGGCTCTTGCTCTATGTGACTTTCAGTGTGGTTTCATGTAAAATGTGCACCACCACAGGCATTAATAGTTAATTACTATTCTTTTAGCTGATGTTTTAACATCCCATACCTTTGTCTATTAAGAGGAAGACTTGCTTGGGTGTGTGAAAAAAATTAGACCTTTGTTTTAATTTGGAGCAGGTTTAATGAGAAAATAATGCCAATCAAACAATGTAAAAATTAAGAGATAGTGATTAAAATATTATTATTGGAGTCTTTATTTATCGCATAAGTCAGAAAATACAGAAAATGATTTTCGGTTACTGGTATAATTCACATTGGTTTGGCCTCCCTACAGTGGGACAGTACCAACATGAAATCTGGAACCAGAATGCCTGGGTATGAGGACTATCTCTGCCTCGTTGTACCAATTAACTTCCCTGAATCTCAGACTTCTCTACTGAAAAGGAAAACAGTAACTTAGTTTACAGGCCTAGGTGATGCTCAATGGATTGGGGTATGCTGAAACATTTTTTAAAATAAAAAACATATGAAAGTTATCGTCATCATGCATATTCAATTAAAGTAACTTACAGGATAGTTAACATATCAAATACAATTTTAAATTATTTGATTTATATCTCAGAGATAATATATTTTTAAGTAAATTTGGTATTTCTTTGTTCTGGTGAAATCAACTGTAAATATACCATGTTTATGATAATTAACATGTTTTCCAGTTAAACCAAAAAATGCTGGATACATGTATACAAAGTAAAAATTACCAAGTTTAATACCTAATACATGAAGTTCTTTTGTAGTCTTCATGTTATTTCTTAATAAATGCAAGTCTTATCCTCCAGAATCACCTCTGACAGCTGCAGTTAAAAATCAATATAGGGGGAGATTGTTAAATGGAATCCTTTGTTTCATTTCAAGAAGTGCAATGAGTAGATTTTAGAAACAGACATTACTCAAGGGTTATAGTGCAATGAACTGATGTTTCTTTGCCTTATTCCTTCTCACTCTAAATCAAAGAGCACCCCCAACCCTCTCCCCATCTCCTTGCCCTCCACGACACTGACAGATTATGGATTTGTTTGGTTGTTTATTGTTGCTTCCCTCACTCGCATGATAGAATGTAAGCTCCTTGAGCCCAGCCACGCTACTGCTGCTGTATCCTCAGTGTTCTGTAAGATGCCTGGCACAAACTAGGCGCACAACAAATATTCATTAAATAAAAAATGAGTTCTTGGTAACATAGACTTCTTTTGCTAATAGAAAATGTGGAGTGACTTAACGGGTTTCTAACTATTCCCCATATTCTAAAGACGTGAGGCGAAAAACAAAACACTATCCTAAAACCCTGGAAAGAGTTGGCATTGAACAGGATACGATGGATTGCTAAATTACATTTTCTTTTTGTGTTTTCCATTTCCATTATCAGGCTAAATGCAACAGAAGTTCCATTCTGCATCTGATTATTTACCGGTGTCCCAGTTTTTCAGTCATAATATTTGGTTAGTGAATTATTAACAAATCAGAACTGTTTTGATTCAAGACCAACTAAAGCGTAAACACTGATCTTCCTGAATAGAGAAGTTGGGCAGTGACTTCACCAAAGCAGCAGTAAATAGGGCAGCTGTTCTAACAGAGAACAGAAGGCTCCTGCTATATTTCAGTGAGCAGGAGCTTTACTCTTCATTTTTCTTGTACATTAATAGAGGTCTAAGTCATTAAAAGGCAACTCATGCTCCCAACCATATCGTTATTGCATATATTTGTGTTTTGTTTTCCTTTTAGTAGTCAAGTCAGAACTGAGGTTTTAGATGTCATGGTAATTGCCTTTTAGAATGCTCTGATTTTGAGCAAAGATCTGCCTTTGTTACACACAAAGAGACAAACAACCAAAACTGTTTCCCAGCTGAGCTACCTAGCATTACTCTCTTTTCAAGAGATCAATCTCCTTTCCAACCATGTTGCAGTGATGCCACATAAAAGTCACTGAAGTGCAAAATCATAACCCCAGGAATAATCGTTGGGCATGCCAATGGGTAGAGAAAACATGTCCATTAGTCATCAATGTAAGCTGCACTAATAGCCTCAGAGTTCAACAGTTTTCAGTGAAAAAAAGAAAAAGTCATCTCTATTTATCCACTCAACCAATTGACATATATTTATTAAATGCCTACTAAGTGCCTGTCAGTCTATTAGGAACTAGAGATATAATCATGAATGAATTACACATAGCTTTTTGACTAAAGGTGCTTAGGATCAAATGGGGGATATAGAAAAGAAAATAGCAGATTATAGTACAATGTGATTTGGAAATCCTGTGATCCTGTGACTTGTGGAAGGGTTCTTGAAAAATGGGACCTTGGAGCTGAGATCTGAAATATGGCAAGTTACAGACACTTCAGGTGAGAAAAATGGGTTGGAGTAGTGGTGAGTGACATATAGCTGAGGTCATGGGGCTTAGATAGAAGGATCTGTGTATGTAAAAGGTGGTTGATGAGAACTGCATTTTAGAAACTAAAACTGCAATGTGACCCATAACAGGTAGTGAGGTAATAAGAGAAAGGAAAAGACCAGTTCATATAGATCTTTTAAATTCTTAAAGGGTTTGAACTTTAATACTAAAAACAACAGGGAAACAATGAAGGATTTTGAGTAGGGATGAGACATAGTCAGATATACCTTTTAGGAAATATCCTGACTGTCTTACAAAAAAGGGTATAAATTAGAGATTAGGAGGCTTTTATAGGCATATGATTGATACATAATGATGACCTGAACAATAGCAATGGGAAAGGAGAGAGATTAAGATTCAAGTGATGTTACGATAGTGAATCTCAAGTAATGATGTCAGCAACATGGCTGAATAAGAGGTCTGTCCTTCTTGTCCATCCCCCTGTCCCACCACCCCGCCAACAACAACTTGGTATATATCCACAGACAGAGGTAACACTGAGGGAGCTATAGGATCCAGTATCATATGCCAAGGACCCTGGAAGGAGTCTCTCCCAGGAGAGCATCGGGTAATAGGAATACAGACTTTGGTCCCAACTGTGGACCCTGCAGCGGCCTGTAAACTGGTTTCATCCCCTCTTGGATGTGGTCCAGGAGAATACTCTCTTAGACAATCACCTATAGATAAGAGAGATTGTGAAAGCTGGCTCCCAGTGGAGAAGTTCCAGCCCATCACTGTTATAGCAAAAAAAATACGTTTGGATATGTTGGAGAGGCTAAGAGAAATAGTTTGACTTTACCCACATCATGTCTCCCCCAGAATGGCACAGTCAGGGCCCAGAGAGATTTTCTCAACCTATGATTTCTCCTGAGGGAGAAAGTGAGATGGTGTGAGCCAGCACTAGCCTTCCACAGCTGGACAGAATGCTGCCAAAGAGACCCATTTCCCTCACAACTCATCCAGAGTCCTGAGTCATGGACTGTGTGACTGGAAGGTGGGAACAGGCTTGGCGAGTGGCAAGTAAGACTCTTATTTAAAGGGACATGGATCCTTCTAATGGTTTCTCAGACTCCATTGAAAAGCCTGTCCAGCAGCCTCTGAGCACACCTGCCCACAGATTCCCCACCCAAATAGCCCACAGGCAACCCCGGTGCTCTGCATCCCTCCCCTCACACTCTTTCACCCTGTGGCTGTCTCTTAGTGCATGCTCCAAGGGGTGGCAAGAACAAGCACTAAAGATAACTAGTGAGCACATGCAGAAAACGCCAGAATCTGTTGGCCACAGAGAAACCACAAATGTGAGCTTTAGCTCCACCCTTGGGGAAGCAAAAGGGAATCTGTCAGAACCCAGCCCGGTGTGTTGCAGGATTAAGAGAAGTCATATAAGTTTAAGAATTTGACCAAAAGAGAGAGCAAGAAGCCTGGAGCAAGTGTGTTCATAAAAAGACTGAGAAAACCTCAGAATCCCGAGCAGAGCTGAAGGATGGCGTTTTTCTCCCAAAGTCAATTAGTGAAGACTGGAAGAGGTGACTATCACTTCAAAATCTGTCAACAGAGATGCAAGAGCTCAAGGAACATAAAAAATCAAGGAAACATGACACCATCAAAGGATCGTAATAATCTTACAGTAACTGACCTTAAACACATGGAGATTGTGCAATATTATTCATCCATGAGAAAGAAGGAAATCCTGCCATTTTCAACAATATGGATGGACTTTGTGGGCATTCTGCTAAGTGAAAAAAGTTGGATAGAGAAAGGCAAACACTGTATGATATCACATATATGTGTAATCTTAAAAAGCCAAACTTACAGTAACAGAGAGTAGAAAGGTGGTTACAGGGGTTGAGGGGTAAGGGAAGTGGGGAGAGGTTGGTCAAAGGATACAAACTTCCACTTATAAGAGGAATAAGTTCTGGGATCTAATGTACAGCATAGTGATTATAGATAACCTCGTATTATATACTTGCAAGTTGCTAAGAGAGTAAATCTTAATTGTTTTCATCACAAAAAAAGAAATAGTAATTATGTGAGGTGATGGAGGTATTAACTAACTCTACTGTGGTAATAATGTTGAGAAATATGTGTAACAAATCATCACATTGTACATCTTAAACTCACACAATATTATATGTCAATTATAGCTCAATAAAGATGGGGAAAAGGTAATAAATCTCTAATGATTTATGTCTGATTGCTTGTGAGGGATAAAAAAAGAACAGATCAAATATTTTACTCTGTTTCCTGGCTTAGGCAACTGGACGGATACTGGAACAATCTTAACAAAATAGGAAACAATGAAAGAATAAATAGAACAAAATATTAAGAGAAATAAAAACTTTAAAATAGTGGCTATAGAGAACCAGAGATTTAAAAAGGAAAGCTTAGACTCTTGGTGTGGCTGCTCTGAGAGCCTTGTAAGCCTATAAAAATTTATATAGACTTCAATATGCATGATATTCTCCAGCATTGCACTAGTTGGAAGCCAGCTGAAGATCTGAAGGATGAAGACAGTTGAATTCTTACAGAATTGGGGATTTGACAAATTAATGAAATGGAAGAAAAGCGGGACAAGGGATTTCTTAGTAATTGTTGGAAGACAGAGATAGAAATTATCCCCACTGTCCTTTCCAAAAGTAGTAATATTTTCAATTATTTATTTATTTATTTATTTATTATTTATTTATTTATTTTAAATATATATATTTATTTATTTATTTATTTGAGAGAGAAAGCACGAGCAGGGGAAACATCAGAGGGAGAGGGAGAAGCAGACTCCCTGCTGAGCAGGGAGCCCAATGTGGGGCTCAATCCCAGGACCCTGAGATCATGACCTGAGCCGAAGTCAGGCACTTAACTGACTGAGCTACCCAGGCGCACCCATTTTAAATCTTTAAAGTATATATATATATATATATTTTTTTTTTTTTTTAACGATTTATTTATTTATTTTGGGGGTCAGAGGGAGAGAGAGAATCTGAAGCAGACTCCCTGCTGAGCGCAGAGCCAGATGCAGAGTTCAGTCTCAGGGCTCTGAGATCATGACCTGAGCTGAAATCAAGAGTCTGATGCTTAAATGACAGCCACCCAGGCACCCCTATTTTTATTTTTTAATTAACTCACCTTATGGCTACTGGTTAACCATACTAAAAAAAAATACTTTTACCTATAATTTTCTACCAAGGAGCATTGAGAAACATTGACAATTACCCATTTTTAACTCCACAGAACTCGCTTACCCATTTTTAACTTCACAGAACTGTTTAAACAGCAAGAAAGTAGTCTGATAAATGACAACTATGAAATTGGGGATATGCAATACGCCCTTTTAAAAGAGGAACAAAAGAATAAAGAATTCACTTATGCTGATTCTCTTCTTTCTCCTATCTTTGGAGAGTTATGATGAAGAAGGCAAGTAGGATCCCTGAAAAGGGGGAAAAATGACTTCTGGTTAGAATTCAAGTTAAAACTATATAGAAGGATTTTTAAGCTTCTTTCTAGGTCTAGCTCAGTTTTCCATGGTAAGACTCATAAATTTCTTCTGGGTCAGGGTGACAACAGGGAAAACATCTTGGCTTTAGTTATTTTGCATATAATTACAAAGAGAAATTCCCTTGAGGCAAGGGATTCCAAAGAGCAAGAGGCTTTAGGATGTGTGGTTTCAGTGGCAGCTGAAGGTATTGGTGAAAGAGGTTGAGTAGAACTTGGATCTCCCATATCCATTCTCTGTGCTATGGGATATGGGTGCCAACTATCACTGCTGTGACTTCTAATGAACACACACAGGCCTCCTGAGAGGGGTAGCATTTGAATGCCTGCCATGCTGAGACTATCCTGGATGAACTGGTGTTAAGCAGTGAATTGGTGATTCATGAATAGACTCAACCAGGCCAAAGAAAGGATCAGGGAGTTTGAAGAGAGGTAAGGAAAAGCTTCCCATATAGAAGTGTAAAGAGAAAAAAAAAATGATGAAAACAAAACAAAGCATCCAATAACTGTGGGAAAATATCAGAAAGTATAATATATGCATAATTGGAATATCAGAATAAGAAAAGAGAATAGAGTATAAGAAAATTTAAAGTAATAATAACTGCAAAATTTCTAAATTAATGACAGATATAACACCACAGATCCAGGAAGCCCTGAGAATGCCAAGCAGAATAAATGCCAAATAAATAAACAAACAAATAAACCACACCTATGAAGCCAGAGGAAAACTACAGCTTACCTGTAGGCATACAAGGATAAGAATTACAGTGGACTCTTCATTAGAAACCATGCAAGCAAGAAGAGAATGGAAGAAAATATTTAAAATGTTGAAAGATTAAAAACCAATGATTTAAATTTCAATATCCAACAAAATTATCCCTGAAAAATGAAGGAGAAATAAATACTTTCACAAAGAAAAACTGAGGAAATTCTTTGCCAGCAAACTTGCTGAAAAAAGTTTTTAATTAAAAAAAATTAAAGCAGTTCTTGAGGAAGAAGAAAAATGTTGTAGTTCAGAATCTACATAAAGAAGAAAAAGTGTTTGAAGGAATAAATAAAGGTAAACTAAAATATTTTAGTTTTTTTATTCTTAGTTGATCTGAAAGATAACTGTATGCAGCAATAATAGTAACAATGCATTGAGTAACTATACCTTATGAATAAGGAATGGAGGAGAGAATTGTGAATAATCTGTTACAAGGTACTTGCACTACACATGAAGCAGAATAGTGTTATTTAAAAATAGTCTTTGGTTACTTAAAAATGTATGCTGCAAACTCCAGAGCCATTACTAATTTTTTAAAGAAGTATAATAAAAGGGAAAATAAAATGTAGTCATCTAAAACGCTCAATTAAAACTAGTGAAAACATAAAAAGAAAAGGTTTCAAAGACCAAAAGCAACAAATATAAAACAGTTAAAACATGGTAGGTACTAATCCAACTGTATCAGTAATCCCATTAATTGTAAGTGGTCTAAGTACACCAATTAAAATATAGAGATTGTCAGAATTGATTAAAAACAAAGACCCAACCATATGTTGTCTACAAAAAACTGACTTTACATATAAAGACTTAACTAAGTTAAAAGTAAAAGGATGGAAAGATATACCATGCTAACACAAAGCAAAGAAAGTCAGAGTACCTACATTAACTTCTGAAAAGCAGACTTCAGAATAAGGAAGATTATCATGGATAAATAGTATATACACTGTGAAGAGTAGACACCAGGGCGCCTGGGTGGCTCAGTCGGTTAAGCGACTGCCTTCGGCTCAGGTCATGATCCTGGAGTCCCTGGATCGAGTCCCGCATCAGGCTCCCTGCTCGGCGGGGAGTCTGCTTCTCCCTCTGACCCTCCCCCCTCTCATGTGCTCTCTCTCATTCTCTCTCTCTCAAATAAATAAATAAAATCTTTAAAAAAAAAAAAAAAAAAAAAGAGTAGACACCAGACTTTGGACACTCACACATATACTCTCTCTCTCTCTCTCTCTCTCTCTCTCACACACACACACACACACACACATTCAGATATACTCATGTACTCACACACATTCACTTGAACATTCATTCATACACATGTGCACATACACACCGACTCCAAGCTACCGGGGAGACAGGTTGACATAGTCAGCACTGGGAGAAGAAAAGAATTTTGATTTGGGTTTAAAATCACAACTTTCAACTTAAAATATCTATAATGTTCTTAGAACTGAAAGTGGCTATAGAGTTATGGATTCTTGCTTAAGATATTCTTACGGAATCCTTTACCTCGCAGGAAGCTGCGTTCAATGTAGCTCAGGTGAGAGTTCTCATAAATGTATATATTCATATGTTTTTCAATAATATTTCTGTAATGGATCATAGTGATATGGTACCTTTTAAAAATATTTTATCTAAATACTTTAACAGAGGTAACGTTTATGTTAAAACTTGTTCTAACATGTGTTAAATCAATATCACTTGTATTATTGATTTGAAGTAGCTTATAGGGAGGAACAAGGTATTTGTTCCTTATATGGAAGTATCTGTGGGTTTTTTTGTTTTTGTTTTTGTTTGCCTTCATTGCCTTTTAGTAAAGAAGTTGTGTAAAGGATATGAATGTTTCTCCAGCTTGCACTAAACAAAGCATATTAGAATAAATCCTCTACTGAAACATCACAAGTGACAAATAATATCAAAGTACATATTATGATATTTAAAAATAGAGGTACTGAAATTTTGATTACTGTGAACCAGGTGGCTAAAATGGGTTTGGTGTGGGGGCCAACCTCACTGTGTGACAGTAACTTCACAGTGGTTTTGCCATGTGTATATAAGATTTAAGAAACTAAAATTTTATCTCACCATTTCACCTTATTCCCCCTTCTCTCTTTTTCTCCTTTTCCACTCTCAATTGTATACTATTATAACTATGGGTTTTGCTGGCCTCAGTATTTTTGTTATACTAGCAAAATGTTCTATAGTTCCCAAGCTGTCAAATCTGATCTGCATGCCAGTAGGCTATATTTTAAAATACATGAATAGCATTGTGAACAAAAACATTCCTGTCAAGTGTCCATTTCCCGGTACCAAAACAGCTCCATCCTTGGTTATCTGTCACAGCAGTTCTTTGAGATTTGAGTGTTTAACATGTGTCATATCCTGATAATCTCCCATTACAGATGATAGTCTGCTATTATAGATTAAAAAGTATAGTCCATTCACTACTGTTGAATCTCCTAGAACATTTGGATCTGGTAACTCAACAAACAGCTGCAATAACACAAAAGGATTGCTGAAAGAGATTTTGGGTTGACAGAGCACTAATTTTAATAATGACAAATTGTCTCACAAATCAACACTTTTCATATTCATGACCCTTCTGCTCCTGAAACAAAGTAATTTACATGCCAGAAAAATGTCTCTGTGTTTTAATTTGGTACCTTTCTAGATATCATGTGTTTTTATTTCAGCACACCGGACATGAGTTAAATGTTTTCTTAGTAATATTTATCCAGTGAAAAGTCAGAGATTAACATGTGAATGGAATTTTTTTTCGCTCTTCTACATGCCCATTGCACCTTGAACATGGCTTTATATTATTGTTTACTATATTTTATTTTATTTTATTTTTATTTATTTTTTAATTTTATTATGTTATGTTAGTCACCATACAATACATCATTAGTTTTTGATGTGGTGATCCACGATCCATTGTTTTCATATAACACCCAGTACTCCATGCAGTACGTGCCCTCCTTAATACCCATCACTGGGCTAACCAATCCCCCCTCCCCTTTCCCCTCTAAAACCCTGTTTGTTTCTCAGAGTCCATAGTCTCTCATGGTTCATCTCTCCCTCCAATTCCCCCCCCCCCCTATTTTTCCCTTCCTTCTCCTAATGTCCTCCATGCTATTCCTTATGTTCCACAAATAAGGGAAACCATACGATAATTGACTTTCTCTGCTTGACTTATTTCACTTAGCATAATCTCCTCCAGTCCCATCCATGTTGATGTAAAAGTTGGGTATTCATCCTTTCTGATGGCTGAGTAATATTCCATTGTATATATGGACCACATCTTCTTTATCCCTTCATCCGTTGAAGGGCATCTCAGCTCTTTCCACAGTTCGGCTATTGTGGACATTGCTGCTATGAACGTTGGGGTGCATATGGCCCTTCTTTTCACTACATCTGTGTCTTTGGAGTAAATACCCAGTAGTGCAATTGCTGGGTCATAGGGTAGCTCTATTTTTAAATTTTTTTTTTTTAAAGATTTATTTATTTATTTGAGAGAGTGAGAATGAGAGAGAGAGAGAGAGAGTACATGAGAGGGGGGAGGGTCAGAAGGAGAAGCAGGCTCCTCGCTGAGCAGGGAGCCCGATGCGGGACTTCGATCCCGGGACTCCGGGATCATGACCTGAGCCGAAGGCAGTCGCTTAACCAACTGAGCCACCCAGGCGCCCTATTTTTAAATTTTTGAGGCACCTCCACACTGTTTTCCAAAGTGGCTGTACCAACTTGCATTCCCGCCAACAGTGTAAGAGGGTTCCCCTTTCTCCACAACCTCTCCAACATTTGTTGTTTCTCTCCCTGTCCATTTTTGCCATTCTAACTGGTGTAAGGTGGAATCTCAATGTGGTTTTGATTTGGATTTCCCTGATGGCTAATGATGATGAATATCTTTTCACGTGTCTGTTAGCCATTTGTATGTCTTCTTCAGAGAAGTGTCTTTTCATATCTTCTGCCCACTTTTTGACTTGATTATTTGTTTTTTGGGTGTTGAGTTTGAGAAGTTCTTTATAGATCTTGGATACCAGCCCTTTATCTGTAGTGTCATTTGCAAATATCTTCTCCCATTCTTTGGATTGCCTCTTTGTTTTGTTGACTGTTTCCTTTGCTGTGCAGAAGCTTTTAATCTTGATGAAGTCCCAAAAGTTTTTTTTTTTTTTTTTTTTTTGCTTTTGTTTCATTAGCTTTTGGAGATGTATCTTGAAAGAAGTTGCTCAGGCCGATGTCAAAGATCTATGTTCTCCTCTAGGATTTTGATGGATTCCTGTCTCACATTGAGATCTTTCATCCACTTTGAGTTTATCTTTGTGAATGGTGTTAGAGAATGGTCGAGTTTCATTCTTCTGCACGTGGCTGTCCAATTTTCCCAGCACCATTTATTGAAGGACTGTCTTTTTTCCATTGCATGTTTTTTCCTGCTTTGTCAAAGATTATTTGACCATAGAGTTGAGGGTCCATATCTGGGTTCTCTATTCTGTTCCATTGGTCTATATGTCTGTTTTTGTGCCAGTACCATGCTGTCTTGCTGATCACAGCTTTGTAATATAGCTTGAAATTGGGCAACGTGATGCCCCCAGCTTTGTTTTTCTTTTTCAACATTTCCTTGGCGATTCGGGGTCTTTTCTGATTCCATACAAATTTTAGGATTGTTTGTTCCAGCATTTTGAAAAATGTCATTGGAATTTTGATCAGGATGGCATTGAAGGTATAGATTGCTCTGGGTAGGATAGACATTTTAACAATGTTTATTCTTCCGATCCTGAGCATGGAATATTTTTCTATCTTTTTCTGTCTTCTTCAATTTCTTTCATGAGTGTTCTGTAGTTCGTAGAGTATAGATCCTTTACCTCTTTGGTTAGGTTTATTCTGAGGTATCTTATGGTTTTTGGTGCTATTGTAAACGGAATCGTTTCTCTAATTTCTCTTTCTACAGTTGTGTTGTTAGTGTATAAGAAAGTAACTGATTTCTGTGCATTGATTTTGTATCCTGCCACATTACTGAATTGCTAGATGAGTTCTAGTAATTTGGGGGTGGAGTCTTTTGGGTTTTCCACATAAAGTATCATGTCGTCTGCGAAAAGAGAGAGTTTGACTTCTTCTTTGCCAATTTGAATACCTTTTATTTCTTTTTGTTGTCTGACTGCTGCTGCTAGGACTTCTAGTACTATGTTGAACAATAGTGGCAAGAGTGGGCATCCTTGACGTGTTCCTGATCTTAAGGGAAAGGCTCTCAGCTTTTCCCCATTGAGGATGATATTCGCTGTGGGTTTTTCATAGATGGATTTTATGAACTTGAGGAATGTTCCCTCTATCCCTATACTCTGACGAGTTTTAATCAGGAAAGGATGTTGTATTTTGTCGAATGCTTTTTCTGCATCAATTGAGAGGACCATATGGTTCTTCTCCCTCCTCTTATTAATGTGTTCTATCACATTGATTGATTTGCGAATGTTGAACCACCGTTGCATCCCGGGGATAAATCCCACTTGGTCGAGGTAGATGATCCTTTTAATGTATTGTTGGATCCTATTAGCTAGGATTTTGTTGAGGATTTTGGAATCCACATTCATCAGGGATATCGGTCTGAAATTCTCCTTTTTGATGGGGTCTTTGCCTGGTTTGGGGATTAAGGTAATGCTGGCCTCATAGAATGAGTTTGGAAGTTTTCCTTCTGTTTCTATTTTTTAAAACAGCTTCAGTAGAATAGGTATTATTTCTTCTTTGAATGTTTGGTAGAATTCCCCAGGGAATCCATCAGGCCCTGGACTCTTGTTTTTTGGGAGGTTTTTGATCACTGCTTCAATCTCGTTACTGGTTATTGGCCTATTCATGTTGTCAATTTCTTCCTGTTTCAGTCTTGGCAACTTATAGGTTTCCAGGAAGGCCTCCATTTCATCCAGATTGCTCAGTTTATTGGCATATAGTTGTTAATAATAATTTCTAATAATTGTTTCTATTTTCTTGGTGTTAGTTGTGATCTCTCCCCTTTCATTCATAATTTTATTAATTTGGGTCCTTTCTCTTTTCTTTTGGATAAATCTGGCCAGTGGTTTATCGATCTTATTAATTCTTTCAAAGAACCAACTTCTAGTTTCATTGATCTGATCTACTGTGTTTCTGGTTTCTAATTCATTGATTTCTGCTCTAACTTTAATTATTTCTCTTCTAATGCGTGGCTTAGGCATTGTTTGTTGCTTTTTCTCTAGTTCTTTAAGGTGTAGAGTTAGTTGGTGAATTTGGGATTTTTCTATTTTTTTGAGTGAGGTTTGGATGGCTATGTATTTCCCCCTTAGGACCGCCTTTGCAGTATCCCATAGGTTTTGGACCGATGTGTTTTCATTCTCATTGATTTCCATGAATTGTTTCAGTTCTTCTTTGATTTCCTGGTTGACCCAAACATTCTTGAGCAGAGTGGTCTTTAGCTACCAAGTGTTTGAATTTCTGCCAAATTTTTTCTTGTGATTGAGTTCCAGTTTTAGAGCATTGTGGTCTGAGAATATGCAGGGAATAATCTCAGTCTTTTGGTATCAGTTGAGACCTGATTTGTGACCCAGTATATGGTCTATTCTGGAGAAAGTTCCATGTGCGCTCGAGGAGAATGAGCATTCTGTTGTTTTAGGGTGGAATGTTCTGTAAATACCTATGAGGTCCATCTGGTCCAATGTATCATTCAAAGCTCTTGTTTCCTTGTTGATTTTCTGCTTAGATGATCTGTCCATTGCTGAGAGTGGAGTATTGAGGTCTCCTACAATTAACATATTGTTATCAATATGACTCTTTATTTTGGTTAACAGTTGACTTATGTAGATGGCTGCTCCCATGTTGGGGGCATAGATATTTACAATTGTTAGATCTTCTTGTTGGATAGACCCTTTAAGAATGATATAGTGTCCTTCTGTGTGTCTTATTACAGACTTTAGTTTAAAATGTAATTTGTCTGATATAAGCATTGCTACCCCAGCTTTCTTTTGAGGTCCACTGGCATAGAAGATGGATCTCCAACCCCCACTTTCAGTCTGGATGTATCTTTAGGTTCAAAATGAGTCTCTCGTAGACAGCATATGGATGGGTCCTGTCTTTTTATCCAATCTGCAACACTGCCGTTTTATGGGAGCATTTAGGCCATTCACGTTGAGAGTGATTATTGAAAGATATGAATTAATTGTCATCATGTTGCCTGTGAAGACGTTGTTTTTATAGATTGTCCCTGTAAATTTCTGTTGTATATCACTCTTGGGGTCTTTCTCCTTTTATAGAACCCCCCTTAATATTTCTTGCAGGGCTGGCTTAGTGGTCACATATTCTTTCAGTTTCTGCCGGTCGTGGAAGCTCTGCATCTCTCCATCCATTCGCAATGAAAGCGTTTCCGGATAAAGTATTCTGGGCTGCATGTTCTTCTCATTTAGTACCCTGAATATGTCTTGCCAGGCCTTTCTGGCTTGCCAGGTCTCTGTGGATAGTTCTGACATTATTCTGATGTTCCTCCTTTTGTACGTAAGGAATCTTTTCCTCCTAACTGCGCTTAAGATGGTTTCCTTGGTTCTAAGATTTGCAAGTTTTACTATTACATGCCGGAGTGTTGGCCTGTTTTCCTTGATCTTAGGAGGGGTCCTCTCTGCCTCTAGGACTCAAATGTTTGTTTCATTCCCCAGATTAGGGAAGTTCTCAGCTACGATTTGCTCAAATACATCTTCTAGTCCTCTCTCTCTCTCCACTCCCTCCGGGATTCTAATTATTCTGACATTGGAACGCATCATGGTGTCACTTATTTCTCTGATTCTATTTTCATGGATTCTGAGTTGTTTTTCCCTGGCCTCCTCTTTTCCCTTTTTATCTATTATATTGTCTTCCAGGTCGCTTATTTGCTCTTCTGCCTCAGTTACCCTAGCTGTTAGATTATCTAGATTGGATGGGATCTCATTGATAGCATTTTTAAGTTCTGCCAATTCACCTTTTATTTCTGCCCTTAGAGACTCTACGTTGCCATTAATTGATTTCTCCATTCTAGCCATTGCCTTCACAATTGCTAGCCTGAATTCCATCTCCGACATCTTGGTTATACCTGCATCCATTTGTAAATCTGCAGCATAAGTCATAATCTCTGAGTCTTTTCTATTTGGGGGGCTCCTCCTCCTAGTCATTCTGTTGATGGGTGTTTGAGGGAATGTATAGAGTCCAAATTATTGACCAGAACCCAAGCAAGATGCACCTGTTTTCCTGGGAGCTTAGGGTTGCTGGCCTCTTGTTTCCCCAGCCTGTCTTCTGGGGGAGGGGCCTGCCGCGCTGTTACTCAGGCAACCCTGTTTGGGCGGAGTTGCCCTGCCCCCCGTGGTGGGGGTTGGGCTCAGCGGGAATCAGTTTTGGGGGCTTTTGTTCTCTGGCGGCTTTCCCTGGCAGCTTTCCGCATCTCTTCCACGAGCCAGAGCAGAAGAGACCGTTTCCAACCCTCTGCCTCAGAGCAGAGAGATCACAGTCTGTTCTTCAGTGAGCTCCCCAGGCCACACCATCTCCGTTTCTGTCCGTGCTGCTATAAACTGCAACGGCCTGGATTGTGCGCCCCTCAGCAGTTCTCCCAGTCCTGCCTCCAGGTCGGGGCACGTCTCTGCCCTTTGTGCTTCTAAAACCGCCAGCTGCTCCCAGTTCACACGTGCGACCCTGCCGCTCCGGGTTTCTGTCCCGGGGGCTGCCCTAGAGTCCTTTCCCCACCACTACCGGTCTGTGAGTCTGTGCCCCATCCGCAGCGCGCGAGGCTGTCACTCATCGGTGGTGTAGGATTCCCATGGCCAGGCTCCCTCCAGCAGCCATATATCCTCTGATATCTTCCCGTGGAACCACGGCTCCCCGCTTCTTACCTCAAAACCAACTGCCTGCGACTATTCTGTTTGTAGAGATCCAGATCTTCTTACATCTCAGGCTGCTTTTGTGGGTGCTCAGAGTGGTCTGGTAGATATCCAGCTCAATTCCGGGGACCAGTTGAAATAGGGTCCCCTACTCCTCTGCCATCTTTCCCCCTCCTCCTGTTTACTATATTTTAAATAATTAATTATTTCTTCCACTAGACTCTAAGCACATCTGGAGCAGGGATAAATTTTATAAATTTTTTTATTTTGGACTCTGTGTACTTCCTGGCATAAGACAGAACAAGAGCCCCAAACTCAGACACATATAGAGGTCAACAATTAAGTTATAATAAAACAGTTTGCATTTATCAGTTAAAAAAAAGAAATACATAATAGAAAATTCAAATTCACATTCAAGACAGCAGGGAATGGTGGTGTTAGTACTGACCAGCTAAGCTCACACTTTGCTCTCTACTGTCCAATAGATGGCCATGTCATTTTTCAAAAGACTTATAAATTTTTGCTAATACATTTACAGTTTTTTTTTTTTTTAATGGTGAACTATATACTTCCCAAGCAAAACATGTGAGCTGAATTGAAGTCATTTGCTGGCATTTTTTTCAAACTTTGAAGAAGGTACTCAATAAATGGATATATACATGGCTAAGAGCAAGGCATCAAAAAATATATATTTCCATAGCCCACGCATTTTGAAACATGGTTTCATTAACTAGTTGTTTATATTTTTAAATTTATCATTTATCAAATCACATACATTTACATTAATTAATAAAACTAATATAAATTCTACTGATAATGAGATTAAAGTTCTACAGATACTTTGAAAAGATAAAATGCAGTAAAATTTCTTTTTTGGTTATACAAACTTATAAATGAAGAACATAAAGATATAGTTTCAAACTACATGAGTGCTTGCAAAATTTGAGTAGTTGCTTTTCCTTTAATTTAAATATTTTAAGCCACCACTTATTGATTAAACAGTCTTTTACTTATCTCTTCATAAATCTCTAAATTTTAGTAATAAGATCCATGTGGCTCTCTGGCAAATGTATAAGATTATTACAAATAAAATGAAATTTTAGAATTATTATATTATTTAGAATTATTGAGCTTTCTAAAAACATTTTTTTAAACATACATATCAAAATTTAGAAATTCACAGAGATAAGTGGAAGACTGCCTGATCAATATATGATGGCTTAAAATATTTAAATTAAGGGGAAAGCAACTATTCAAATTCTGCAGGCACTCATGCAATTTGAAAACTTTTTATGCTCATAATAAAATTATTATATATAATATTTATATTTCCATGAGATCGCTGTTTAATAGGGAAATATCAGATGCAAAAAGAGAATATTGAACAGTTACAGCATTTTTCCTAGTCTTATTGAATTATATTTACTAGAGACCATTGACAATTATTGTGTGGAAACAAAATATAATCCAATAAAAATGTCAACAAAGAAAGTAAGATAAAAATTATGAAAACAAACAGTGCTAACATATTGTAAGGCATTTTGGATGAACACAATAGATAGCATTTGCTTTGAGAATAGAGAGGGGGTCTTCTGTGTTTTGGTATGTGTGTAGTTTAAGAAGAGTTCATGAAATAAGAGCAACTTCGATTAGACTTTGAATATAAGTAAATTTTAACTACCTCAAGAAGAAAGTGCTTGGTATTGTTTTGCTATGGGTAAAAAGGAAAGCATGAAAATGAGACACAAAGGTACTTTGGGGAAGAGACAATTTTATGACCTGATTGTGTCCTCTTAAAATTCATATGTTGAAACCCTAACCCCCAGTACTTCAGAATGTGACTGTGTTTGGAGATAGAAATTTTAAAGAAGTGACTAAGTTAAAATAATGAGGCCCTCAGGATGATCCCTAATCCATTTTTAACTGGTATCATTAAAGAAAAGGAAAGTGATACCAAGGATGCATGAGTACAGAGGAAAGACCATGTGAAGATACAGTGACGTGGCAGCCATGTGGAAGCCTGAGAGACCTCAGAAAAAAACCAGACCTTTTGACACCTGGATCATAGACTTCTAGTCTCCAGAACTGTGAGGAAATAAATTTCTGTTATTTAAGCCACCCATTCTGTGGTATTTTGTTATGGCAGCCCTAGCAATCTAATGCAGTGAGCATGTCATTTTAGCAGGAGTAGAGGATGTATGTAAAGGAGCAGTGGGGGAGGAGCAAGATGGTGGAGGAGTAGGAGATCTAAATTTCGTGTGGTCCCAGGAATTCAGCTAGATAGTTATCAAACCATTCAGAACACCTACAAACTCAACAGGAGGTCAAAGAAAAGAATAGCAGCAATTCTATAAACAGAAAAGCAACCACTTTCTGGAAGGTAGGATGTGTGGAGAAGTGAATCCGAGGTGATATTTGGGAAGATAGGCCACCGGGGGAGGGAGCCTCCATCAGCTGGCTACCGGCAAGTGATAGAGCAGCAGAGCACAAAATTGGAAATTTTAGAAGTTTGCTCTGTTGAGGGATGTCACTCCAGTGGCTAAGGGTGGAACCCTCGCTGAGACAGTGTGGTTGCAGGACCCCCGGGGTCACAGAAAGACTGGAGGTGCCTCAGTGTGGCAGAGCTCCCAGGTTTCAGAGTGGGGAAGCCGGCTGCAAAGAAGGAGCTGGGGAGTGGGCTCTCAGCTCAGGGTTGCCATAAACCATGATCCAAGGCACAGTCAGGGCACTACTCTTTGAGTGGGGACCCAACAAGCAGCAGATCTGGGGAGACTCCCCTTCCACCCCTGGGAAGAAGTGGCACGTGAGTGCACTGCAGCAATCTGCTGGGTTTGGAGACTCCAGATGGGGTCATGTGCCAGAGATAGAAATGCTCGGTCACAGTCTGCATGAGCACGAGTGCGGCCGGAGACCAGGGAGACAGGAGTGATTGATTGCTTTTCTCTGAGGGCTCACTGAGGAGTGGGGCCCCGAGCTATCAGCTCCTCCAGTACCAGAGATTGGGAGGCTGCCATTTTCACTCTCATCCTCCAAAGCTTTACAGAAAGTTTTCAGGGAACAAAAGCTACCGAGAGCAAACCCAAGCAAATTACTTAGCTTGACCCCTGGCAAGGGCAGTGCAATTCTGCCTTGGGCAAAGATATTTGAGAATCACAACAGGCCCTTCCTCCAGAAGATCAGCAAGAACATCCAGCCAAGACCAAGTTTACCAATCAATGAGAATGGCAAAACCCCAGAGCTAGGGGAATACAGAACATAGAATTCATGGCTTTTTTGCCATGATTCTTACTCTTTCAAAGTTAATTCTTTAAATTTTTTTATTTTTTCTTTTTCTATTTTTTTTAGTTGAATTTTCCTTCTTTCCTTTTTCAACCAACATCTTATCAATTCCTTTTTTAAAATCTTTTCTAATTTTCATTTTTACAGTCATATTCTATCTCTTCATTGTATTTAACCTTATTTTTTTGTGTATATCTAAGGTTTCTTTCTTTAAAATTTTGTGATACAGTTTCTTCTAACAGACCAAAATATACCCTAAATCTAGTGTATGACATTGTCCTAGTCTCCTGCCTGATCACATTCTCTCTCTCTCTTTTTTTAAATTTTTTTTTCAGTCTTTTTTCAACCAACTTCTTATTAATTCTTTTTTTAAAATCTTTTTTAATTTTCATCTTTACAGTCATATTCCATCCCTTCATCATATTTACCCTTATTTTTGTATATATATAAGGTTTTCTTTTTTTTAAATTTTGGGAGGCAATTTCTACTAACAGACCAAAAGACACCCAAAATCTAGGGTGTGTCCCTGTTCTAGTCACCAGCCTGATCATACTCTTTTTTTTTTTCCCCCTTTCTTTCCCCCCCCCGGTTTTGCGTCTCTTCTGATTTGTTTAGTGTATATTTTTCTGGGGTCATTGTTACCCTTTTAGCATTTTGTTCTCTCACTCATCTATTCTCCTCTGGATAAAATGACAAGATGGAAAAACTCACCTCAAAAAAAAAGAACAAGAGGCAGTACTGATTGCAAGGGACCTAATCAATACAGACATTAGTAAGATATTGGAACTAGTGTTCAGAATGACAATTATAAAGGTACTAGCTGGGCTTGAAAAAAGCACAGAAGACACTAGAGAATCCCTTTCTGGAGAAATAAAGGAACTAAAATCTAACCAAGTCGAAATCAGAAAGGCTATTAATGAGGAGCAATAAAAAAATGGAGGCTCTAAATGCTAGGATAAATGAGGCAGAAGAGAGAATTAGGGATATAGAAGACAAAATGTTGGAGAATATAGAAGCTGAGAAAAAGAGAGATAAACAACTACTGGATCATGAGGGAAGAATTCGAGAGATAAGTGATAACATAAAGCGAAACATTAGAATAATTGAGATCTCAGAAGAAGAAGAAAGAGGGAGGGGAGCAGAAGGTATATTGGAGCAAATTAGACAGAGAACTTCCCTAATTTGGGGAAGGAAACAGGCATCAAAATCCAGGAGGCACAGAGAACACCCCTCAAAATCAATAAAAATAGGTCAACACCTCGACATCTAATAGTAAAACTCACAAGTCTCAGAGACAAAGAGAAAATCCTGAAAGTGGCTCGGGTTAAGAGATCTGTAACCTACAATGGTAGAAACATTAGATTGGCAACAGACTTATCCACAGAGACCTGGCAGGCCAGAAAGGACCAGCATGATATATTCAGAGCACTAAAGGAGAAAAATATGCAGCCAAGAATACTATATCCAGCTAGGTTGTCACTGAAAATAGAAGGAGAGATAAAAAGCTTCCAGGACAAACAAAAACGAAAAGAATTTGCAAACACTAAACCAGCCCTACAAGATATATTGAAAGGGGTCCTCTAAGCAAAGAGAGAGCCTAAAAATAACATAGACCAGAAAGGAACAGAGGCAACATACAGTAACAGTCACCTTACAGGCAATACAATGGCACTAAATTCATATCTTTCAATAGTCACCCTGAATGTAAATGGGCTAAATGCCCCAATCAAAAGACACAGTGTATCAGATTAGATAAAAAAACAAGACCCATTGAAATGCTGTCTGCAAGAGACTCATTTTAGACCCAAAGACACCTCCAGGTTTAAAGTGAGGGGGTGGAAAACAATTTACCATGCTAATGGACCCCAAAAGAAAGCTGGGGTGGCAATCCTTATATCAGACAAATTAGATTTTAAACCAAAGACTAATAAGAGATGAGGAAGGACACTACCTCATACTTAAAGGATCCATCCAACAAGAAGATATAACAATTTTAAGTATCTATGCCCCTAACATGGGAGCAGCCAATTATATAAGCCACTTAATAACAAAATCAAAGAAACACATCGACAATAATACAATAGTGGGGGATTTTAACACCCCCCACCACTGAAATGGACAGATCATCTAAGCAAAAGATCAACAAGGTAATAAAGGCTTTAAATGACACATTGGACCAGATGGACTTCACAGATATATTCAGAACATTCCACTCCAAAGCAACAGAATACACATTCTTCTCTAATGCACATGGAACATTCTCCAGATTAGAGCACATCCTGGGTCACAAATCAGGTCTCAAACAATATCAAAATATTGGGATCATTCCCTGCATATTTTCAGACCACAATGCTTTGAAACTAGAACTCCATCACAAGAAGAAAGTTGGAAAGAACTCAAATACATGGAGGCTAAAGAGCATCCTACTAAAATGTGAATGGGTCAACCAGGAAATTAGAGAATTAAAAAAATTCATGGAAACCAATGAAAATGAAAACACAACTGTTCAAAATCGCTGGGATGCAGTAAGGGAGTCCTAAGAGGAAAGTATATAGCAATACAAGCCTTTCTCAAGAAACAAGAAAGGTCTGAAATACACAACCTAACCCTACACCTAAAGGAGCTGGAGAAAGAACAGCAAATAAAGCCTAAACCCAGCAGGAGAAGAGAATTACTAAAAGATTAGAGCAGAAATCAATAAAATAGAAAACAAAAGAACAGTAGAACAGATCAAAGAAACAAGGAGCTGGTTCTTTGAAAGAATTAGTAAGATTGATAAACCCCTGGCCAGACTTATCAAAAAGAAAAGAGAAATGACCCAAATAAATAAAATCATGAATGAAAGGGGAGAGATCACAATCAACACCAAAGAAATACAAATAATTATAAGAACATATTATGAGCAACTATATGACAGCAAATTAGACAATCTGGAAGAAATGGATGCATTCCTAAAGACTTATAAATTAGCAAAACTGAACCAGGAAGAAATAGAAAAACTGAACAGACCCATAACCAGTAAGGAAATTGAAGCATTAATCAAACATCTCCCAAAAAACAAGAGCCCAGGGCCAGATGGCTTCCCAGGGGAATTCTACCAAACATTTCAAGAAGAATTAATACCTATTCTTCTGAAACTGTTCCAAAAAATAGAAATGGAAGGAAAACTACCAAGCTCATTTTATGAGGCCAGCATTACCTTGATCCCAAAACCAAAGACCCTATCAAAAAGGAGAACTACAGATCAATATCCCTGATGAACATGGATGCAAAGATTCTCACCAAAATACTAGCCAATAGGATCCAACAGTACATTAAAAGGATTATTCACCACGACCAAGTGGGATTTATTCCTGGGCTGCAAGGCTGGTTCAACACCTGCAAATCAATCAATGTGATACAGTACATTAATAAAAGAAAGAACAAGAACCATATGATCCTCTCAATAGATGCAGAAAAAGCATTTGACAAAGTACAGCATCCTTTCTTGGTCAAAACTCTTCAGAGTGTAGGGATAGAGGGTACATACCTCAATATCATAAAAACCATCTATGAAAAACCCACAGTGAATATCATACTCAATGGGGAAAACTGAGAGCTTTTCCCCTAAGGTCAGGAACACAGCAGGGATGTCCACTATCACCACATCTATTCAACATATTACTAGAAGTCCTAGCCTCAGCAATCAGACCAAAAAAAGAGATAAAAGTCATCTGAATCGGCAAAGAAGAAGTCAAACTCTCACTTTTTGCAGATGATATGATACTTTATGTGGAAAACCCAAAAGACTCCACCCCAAAATTGCTAGAACTCATATAGGAATTCAGTAAAGTGGCAGGATATAAAATCAATGCCCAGAAATCAGTGGCATTCCTATACACCAACAACAAGACAGAAGAAAGAGATATTAAGGAGTCAATCCCATTTACTATTGCACCCAAAACCATAAGATACCTAGGAATAAATCTAACCAAAGAGGAAAGAATCTGTACTCAGAAAACTATAGAATACTCATGAAAGAAATTGAGGAAGACACAAAGAAATGGAAAAACGTTCCATGCTCATGGATTGGAAGAACAAATATTGTGAAAATGTCTATGCTACCTAAAGCAGTCTACACATTTAATGCAATCCCTATCAAAATATCATCAAGTTTTTTCAAAGAAATGGAACAAATAATCCTAAAATTTGACTGGAACCAGAAAAGACCTCCAATAGCCAGAGGAATGTTGAAAAAGAAAAGCAAAGCTGGTGGCATCACAATTCCGACTTCAAGCTCTATTACAAAGCTTTAATCATCAAGACAGTATGGTACTGGCACAAAAACAGACACATAGATCAATGGAACAGAATAGAGAGCCCAGAAATGGACCCTCAACTCTAGGGTCAACTAATCTTCGACAAAGCAGGAAAGAATGTCCAATGGAAAAAAGTGTCTTCAACAAATGGTGTTGGGAAAATTGGACAGCCATATGCAGAAGAATGAAACTGGGCCATTTCCTTACACCACACACAAAAATAGACTCAAAATGGTTGAAAGACCCAAATGTGAGACAGGAACCCATCAAAATCCTTGAGAGGAACACAGGCAGCAACCTCTTCAACTTCAGCTGCAGCAACTTTTTCCTAGAAACATCGCCAAAGGCAAGGGAAGCAAGGGCAAAAATGAAATATTGGGACTTCATCAAGATAAAAAGCTTTTGCACAGATAAGGAAACAGTAACAAACCAAAAGACAACTGACAGAATGGAAGAAGATATTTGCAAATAACATACCAGATAAAGGGCTAGTATCCAAAATCTATAAGGAACTTACCAAACTCAACACCTAAAGAACAAATAATCCAATCAAGAAATGGGCAGAAGACATGAACAGACATTTCTGCAAAGAAGACGTCCAAATGGCCAACAGACACATGAAAAAGTGCCCACATCACTCAGCATCAGGGGAATCCAAATCAGAACCTCAATGAGATACCACCTCACACCAGTCAGAATGGCTAAAATTAACAAGTCAGGAAATGACAGATGTTGGCGAGGATGCGGAGAAAGAGGAACTCTCCTACATTTTTGGTGGGAATGCACGGTGGCGAAGCCACTCTGGAAAACAGTATGGAGGTTTCTCAAAAAGTTGAAAATAGAGCTACCCTACGACCCAAAAATTTCACTACTGGGTATTTACCCCAAAGATACAAATGTAGGGATCTGAAGGGGCACATGCACCCCAATGTTTATAGCAGCAATGTCCACAATAGCCAAACTATGGAAAGAGCCTAGATGTCCATCAACAGATGAACGGATAAAGAAGATGTGGTATATAGATACACAATGGAATATTATGCAGCCATCAAAAAAATGAAATCTTGTTATTTGCAACGAAGTGGATGGAACTAGAGGGTATTATGCTAAGCGAAATAAGTCAATCAGAGAAAGACAAGTGTCATATGATCTCACTGATCTGAGGAATTTGAGAAACAAGACAGAGGATCATAGGGGAAGGGAGGGAAAAATGAAACAAGATGAAACCAGAGAGGGAGACTCTTAATCTCAGGAAACAAACTGAGAGTTGATGGAGTGGGAGGAGGTGGGAGGGATGGGGTGCCTGGGTGATGGACGTTGGGGAGGGTATGTACTATGGTGAACGCTGTGAATTGTGTAAGACTGATGAATCACAGACCTGAAACAAATAATACATTATATGTTAATAAAAAAAAAAAAAAAAGAAGAAGAAGAGGAAGAAGAAGCAGTGGGATTCAGCTTAGGAAAGCTTGGCCAGATAGAGGAGATCTCTGTGTCAATCAGCATTGAGAACGATATTTATAGGGTGATAGGCAAAGGAATGGGTGGTGTGGGAGGCTGGGGGTTTGTCTCACTGTTTTATGTAGTAAGTGCCAGTATGTGTAACTGTCCTCCTTCTTCATTCTTGGAATTGAACATGGAACCAAATGTCCATCACATCATTCTAAGTATAAAGAAAAGTGCCTGGAGTCATTAAGGAACTCTGAGATGAACACAGAAATCACTTTCTGGGAGCTGTTTGCTGTTTTCCTGAAAGTTACTGTCTACCTTGTGTGAAGATTTCACATTCCCAATTCGTGGTGAAGAGAAATAAATATTTGTAACACAAGCAATCAGGTTTTGAACTTGAAATAATGGAATAAGTTGCACACCATCGAGTATTATCTAATTTGTGAAGTGCTATAAACCTCTTACATTTTTGTGCTTACAGTTTATGGTTTTGTTCATTACCTCGTAGATTTTGGTAGAAATAATCACTCTTGATCGGAATATTAATTTCTCTGAGATACCATCAGCTTCTTCATTCAGTAAGAAAATGAGAAACACACGAGGAAGGAGTGAGTGATGGAGAGAAAGAATTCCAGCAGCTACATGGCACTGGGTTTTCCTCATGTCCTTATCTCCTAGCCTGCTTGTTGGCAAATAACAAACTGAAGTTTTGAGTATTTATAGGTGAGTATCAAGGGCTTACATTTATGAACCCCTTGCAAACAAAAGAACTCACTAGAGGACTGAAAAAAAAACCAGAAAAGATAAGAAAGAGTTATACCTTTTTGTGAGTATGTGGAATTATCTATTAGCTAGGCCCATGTAGATTCTTTTTAGGAGGTGCATAATAGCAATAAATCCATTGTGAATTACACTCAGAAAAGGACCGCCCAGCAACAAAAGAGACAAATTTATTTTTTTTTTTGTTTTTTTTTGTTGTTTTTTGAAAAGAGACAAATTTAAAACCAAGTATTCCTAAATGTGCCAAAGCTTTGTTCTCAAAGAATCTGAATTCAGAATCATGTTCTATATGAAAAACTAGGTTATTATGAAGAAAGACTTGTAAGAATATCTGGTTTATCTTCAGATATCCCTAGGAACAACAGCAAACTCTTTGTAAAAATTATTTTACTTTAAAAGTTAAATGTGATTTGTAATATACAGAAAGAAACTAGATAAATAGAAATTAGCAAATATTGTGACGATCAAATCTGAATTATTTTAAGAATCATGTAGGAGAAGATTATCAACCAGAACAAGAGCTCAGTACTTAAGTGACAACTGTTTAAGGAGACGTATGCCTGGACATACGTCCATAAGGCTTAATGCTGACTTATCGATTAACAAGGATAAGTTGACATTCAACTGCAGGTACACGGAAAAGGCTCTGTGATTAAAACTTATAAAGACTGCCTGTCTGTTGGCACAAAAAGAAACTGGCATCCATGCGTGGATCTGCTTAATAATTATTCTATGAAATCCCAAACTATCTAGCTTAAAGTAATTTGGCATTTAAAATCCTTCAAATATTAGATAATACATCTGCTCACCTGGAGCATGTTCAATGCATTTATTAAAATAATGAGTTTGTTTTCCACATGCAACTTACTTTTTCACCTTTTGGACTACAGGTGAACAAAGGACATTGATAATCTACCCAGGAATTTCCCAACTTCTGTCACTAGGCAATCTCAAGTTTTCTTTACTGCCTCCATGAGGGTAAAAAAAGGAGGTAGATCTTCACAAGTAATTGGTGTCTGGGTCCTAGTAAGCCTTCTAATTTTTGGTTTTGTATATTGACACCTCTGCTCTCTCCCTGTTCATTGCAGCTAGCACTCATTTTAGAAAGTAACTACACTTTACTACAAGTGAGGTAAATTCCAGGGAGGAATAACATACCTGAGAAGTATAATCAGTTCAGTCTCAAGCTGCTCATTTAGTATGGATCAAGCTAAAAAGCATTTATTTGCCTCGTCACTGAGTCAGAGGAGAGATGAAGTTTAAAAACGTCTAATCACTAACACCCACAAAGCACCTATACTTTAGTCTTTGCAACTGCCTTATAGCACTTACTTAATTGATAAAGAAGCTAAAACTCAACGAGATTACATAATACAATAATACAGACTAAGCTTTAAACACAAGTTTGCGATTCCCAAACCCAGGCTCTTAAACACTATTCTGTGTTCAATGTAGAACTTTTTTGTTAATGCCTGAATTTCTTTCTTATATTTGATACAAATTCCTTCTTTAACGTCTTTAATTTTGTTGGCCTTGTTACTGCTTTCCTGATCAGCTCAGTGAGTAACCCTTGACTCTGGCTCTAATAAATACAGTCTATCATTATTTTATTTCCTCTGTAGAGATCATGACAATCTAGCTACAGGATCTTACATCCCATATGCATGCTGATTTTTAAAATTTTTTCTCATCATAAATTTTTGATACTTTGAAGATCAGAACCATTAATTTATTTCTATTTCAATTTTGCTTTCCTTTATTTCCTTTCTTTTCTCTTTTAAATGTCATTTCCACCTGCAGGTCCTCATCCACACGTCTCTGTTGAGCTGTCAATTCCTCACACCCACATTTAGGCATACTGGATATTATCATACTTTCTTAAATGGTATAAAACATGCACATCTACATTTTCAAATCAACTTTCATGGATTTTTATATCTCCAAAAAGCACATGAGTTTGAGCAGAAGAACAGCTACCCAGTTTGTCACCAAATTGAATACTTCAGTTTGTATCCTTTCTTTGGAAAACGGGGCTATTCTTTCAGATTTCTTTCCCAAGATGCTTGAAAATTGCTCATTTTAGTGCATCTTAAATGGATTTGAGTCCCACTCACTCTAGGCAGGTGACGAATATACAAATTATATAACTGGTTATTGCTTATCAAATATTAAGAAGTCAAACAAAGAAGTGAGTAGACTGAAGATGACCTTGAAGAATATATTAAGTCAAATAATAAGCACATGATCGTAAAGTCTATGCTGAATGTGAACATTCTGGCAGAGATAATAAAACGTGTGTTCACATTAGGTAATAAAGTGTTTGAAGTTAAGCCGTACTTGGAACAAAGCACAAAATTCAAGAGAGGTGTAGCAAAATTGATAATCCCCATTGAGGTTTACAAAGACCTTTAGAAAATGTCAAAGCAAACATCAATCATAAACTTCTTTGAAAAATGTTGTGTGCTATCTCCAAATGAAACGGCTGCACCTTCCGAGGAAGTAGTCTTAGGTGGGGAGAAAGCACAGAATTTGACAGCAGATGTACCTGTCGGTAACGCCTGATTTCATGATTTTGTAGCTAATGGCCTTGGGGAATTTACTTCTCCTCTCATAGCCCCAGTGACTCCATCTGCAAATTGGGGATAATGATGCCCACATTGTAAGGTTGTTGTGAGAAGGAAAATACTTGGCTCATAGTAAACACAAAACTTGTGGTTTTGAATGTACAATGAAAGTACAACAATGGCAGAGGTGGGCCTTAAGAAATTGTGGTATTTTCCTCAAGCTATTCTTTGGAGTCCCAGGCTTTGTATCACTCTAAAGCTTTTGCTATTTTATCCCCTGATAGTTCTTTCAGTCATTGTAAAGCAAGTATACAAATTTTGAATAGTTAAGAATGTAAAGTTCTGCTTTCTGAAGTCTCTTGATATCTATTTTTGTAAATCCTACATGTGTACCATTTTCCAAGTTACAGTTTGGTGGTAAGAATATTTACAAATCTAATATAGTTTACTGAGAAAACTGTAAGTCAGATAAGAATATAAATAAAATGTTAGAGCAACTTTAAATAAGCAACAACAGGCCATCAGGGGCATTTTGATAAAACTTCATTAACATACAAAACCTTGCATAGAGAATCACCTGACAAGTAACAGAATAGGACTCTTTATGGGAAATGCTCTGGGAGAAGCCCGAGACACCTTTTCCTCAAGTCATCACCACCAAATATTTTCACTAAAAATACGAGGTTGACTACAATGCAGAAACTTTCCCCCAACAGGAGTCATAACAGTTGTTCTCCAATCTTAGTATAAGAAAGGTGCTAAGAATTCCTGCAACTTCTTTTCCAGTATCTCTAAATAACTTCAACTTTATCCTATCTTTTTCACTCCTCCTGCTTCCTCCAAATAGACTAGACAAGGCTGGCCCACCCAAAGTTAATCCTGTGTGCTCTCATTTGTCTTCAGGGAATTTTTCCTATTAATTACCCACTCCCTTCTATACTCTTGCAAATTTATTCTCCTTACTCTCCACTATCACTTTGCCTACAATCTTCTAGTCTCTTTATTCTAAAATAGCCTTCAATTTACTTATGCCCTGGAGCTGTTATGCAAACTTTCTACTGTCTCCCCCTGACTGAATTTTTGAAATTCCTTCATTTTTATTCCTAGCACACATTCATTTGTACCTTTATATTTGGCTTTGATTTTGCCCTATACCACAAACTCTCTCTTTTGAGAGTCACTAATAACTTTCTACTTGCCAAGTCTAGAGGTCTTCATCCCCCCTTGACATTTCAACCCTATTTGACAATGATGACCTTTGTCTGTCTTTGAAGTGCTTATCTTCCACAGTGATAACTTTCAGTTCACATTTCCTTTTTCTCTTGTATTCATTCTTTTTCCCTTTACTTGAAAAGTCCTCTGAGTTCTGCATACAATCTTTCCCTTTTCTCTTTCTTTTTTTTTTAATTTTATTTATGTATTTGACAGAGAGAGAGAGAGAGAGAGAGAGAGAACACAAATAAGGGGAGTGGCAGGCAGAGGGAGAGGGAGAAGCAGGCTCCCCGCTGAGCAGAGAGCCCCACATGGGGCTCGATCCCAGGACCCTGGGATCATGACCCAAGCCTACTATGGCAGATGCCCAACAGACTGAGCCACCCAGGTGCCCCTCCCTTTGCTCTTTCTATATGATGTCCTCTCTTAATATTACAAAAGGTCATTTAGAGTCTTAAAGGAATCAGAAACCTTAAAAAAAAAAAGAAGAAATACCTTAAAAGCTGAAACATTTTGGTGTCACATTTCCAATCTGAGATGTAAGACCTCTCCATATGAATGTCTTTAGATCATTTCACATTCTTCTCAACTACTTATTTTTCCCTCCAAACTACCTTCTCCACCATTTCCATCATTTTGGAATCTTTATGGCATTTGACTTTGATTCTATTCTGGCACTTCTCTTGCTGTAGTCTAGTCCTTTCCTTTCTATTCCTATCATTCTAATGTAGTCTTTTTATGTCTCTTTAGTTTATTGCAAGAATCTTCTGATTGGTCTCAACTTCCATCTTTGCCCCATAATTCATTCAGTCAACAACCATCACATATTCCCACAAAGCATATATCCACCTTACTCCCTCAGAAATGGTCATTGCTTTTAGTTATCTATTGATTAGAATTGAAGTTGATTCAACAGGATTTGCGACTCTTCATGATCTAATCCTACAAACCCAGGTCTTGACTCCAATATAACTGCATGCCACTGTCATTCCTCAAGTATAATATTTCTTACCCACACCTTTGTATATGCTTTTGTCTGTGTGCTCACCTTTCCAATTTTGGAAAGTGTATGCCTTCAAGCTCACTTCCTAAATAATTATAGCACTTCACTCTTCTCTTACTGCCTTTACCACATAAATTCTTTGAGATTTTTGTTATATTAGATGAACCATATGAAATTACTATTTTATAGGCCAAAAGTAATTGTGAGGCGATTTTACTTGGTAGAACCAAATATTTTTCCCTATTAAACTGGAAACTTCTTAAAGGTAGAATTGGGTTTTATCTGTTTTTGTAAATTCCCCAGCATATTTATTTTTATAATTGCTCAATTAATATTAATTACTGAATTTAAGAGGTGATCATAAATACATATACATTATTTATAGTTGGATATATTATGAATAATTAATTTTGTACTATTAGCCTACTTAAGTTTTTCTATCCTAATTTTTTAAAATATGCTTTAAAATATAGCACACATACAAAAAGGTACATTAAATTAGCTTACAATAAGCTTTCATATCTAGTTGTACGAGTTGTCTTACTTTTTTCCTTTTCCGAGAGTCATAAAATGCTATCCTTTTGTGTAAGAATAATGCCTGAGTGACCACTACATTTCACTACCACAAAATCCTTATTTCATATCCATACTAAAGCTTTTATTTTTTATTTTTAAAATATTTTTATTTATTTATTTGACAGAGAGAGAGACAGTGAGAGAGGGAACACAAGCAGGGGGAGTGGGAGAGGGAGAAACAGGCTTCCCGCAGAGCAGGGAGCCTGATGCTGGGCTCAGTCCCAGGACCCTGGGATCATGACTTGAGCTGAAGGCAGACACTTAACGACTGAGCCACCAGGCGCTTTTAATATAATGCAAGTAAAGGCATTCATGTACACTACGCTTCTCACAACTAATTCATTAATTATTAGAGAAGTATGTATTGAGATAGAAATGGGTATGCTAGAGAGATAAGAGAAGGCCTAGAACAGTACTGTAGAATTCTGAGATCATGTCTGTATCTGCTTCTTCATTTTCTTTTTTTTTTTTTTTCTTTTTTTTTTTAAGATTTTATTTATTTATTTGTGAGAGAGAGAATGAGAGACAGAGAGCATGAGAGGGAGGAGGGTCAGAGGGAGAAGCAGACTCCCCGCTGAGCAGGGAGCCCGATGCGGGACTCGATCCTGGGACTCCAGGATCATGACCTGAGCCGAAGGCAGTCGCTTAACCGACTGAGCCACCCAGGCACCCTGCTTCTTCATTTTCAAAAGAGTTAAATCTACCTAACAAATTTGCATTAAGAATCCAGTATGTTGTATTTAAGCTAACAAAGCAAAAAATAAATGTGATTCTGATATAAAAGAATAATTGAACAATATAAAACACTCCATATATTCACATTCATGGAATTATGAGATGAAATTTTTAAGGATATAGAAGCTTTGATAACTTTTAACCAGTGACAACTATGAACATCTGTCTCTGTGGTACTGGCCTGACTCAGTCTTTGAGATCATTTGTCTGTATTTCTTTTAGTTAAAACTGAGAACAAAGACATTGATTAGTGTGATTTTCAATCATGATAGCCTCTTAAGTGAGGGTGAAGGTAGGTATCATAGCCTGTTTCTAAATTATTTGCTTTTGACCCCCCCCAAAAAACCCCAACAATCAACTATGTATTGGAAAAATCAATATTATTCTGGGTATTCACCTGGGCTGTATATATATCATTCAGACTGAGTGCAAATTATTTGCAGGAAAACAAAAGCAAACAGCTATTTTACCTGTTTTAGGATCACTATTTTTTGCTTGTTTGCATATTTTTAAGAAAGTTATAGTTTGTCACCAAAATGTTTGCCAGAGTCAACTATATCAAATTTAAAAATTGATTGATTGGTTTAAATAGATGTTATTTTTTTAGAGCAGTTTTAGGTTCACAGCATAATTGAGTGGAAGGTACAGAGATTTCCCGTAAACCCATTGCTCCCACACATACATAGCCTCCCCCATTATCAGCATCCCCCACGAGAGTGGTACATTTGTTGCAACTGATGAACCTACAGTGACACATCCTTATCACCCAAAGTACATAGTTTCCCTGCCCTAGAAACACTCTGTGCTCCAACTATTTGCCTCTCTTCCCTTCCTAACCCCTGGCAACCCCTGATCTTTTTACTGTCTTCATAGTTTTTCCTTTTCTACAAAGTCATATAGGTGAAATCGTACAGTATGTAGCATTTTCAAGTTGATTTCTTTCATGTAGTAATACATATTTAGGATTTCTTCATGTCTCTAAATGCCTTGATAATTTATTTCTTCTTAGTTCTGAGTAATATTCCATTTTCTGGATGTACAACAGTTTACTCCTTCATTCACCTACTGAAGGACATCTTGGTTGCTTCCAGGCTTTGACAATTATAAATAAAACTGCTATAAACATCCATGTGCAGGTTTTGTATGGACATAAGTTTTCAACTCTTTTAATGAATTATGAGGGAAAGCAATTGTTAGATCATAAGGTAAGAGTACATTGAATTTTGTAAAAAACTGCCAAATTGCCTCCATAGTGGCTGTTCCATTTTGCATTCCCACCAACAATGAATGAGAGTCCTTACTGTTCCACATTTTCATCATCAATTGGTGTTAGTGTTCTGGATTGTGGACATTCTAATAAGTGCATAGTGGTGTCTCACTGTTGTTTTAGTTTACATTTCCCTGATGAAATATGACATGAAACATCTCTTCAAATGCTTATTTGCCATCCATATATCTCTTTTGGTGAGGTGTCTGTTAAGGTCTTTCAATCATTTTTCAATTCAGTGGTTTGTTTTCTTACTGTTGAGTTTTAAGTGTTCTTTGTATATTTTGGATAATAATATTTTTTCAGATGTCTCTTTTGCAGATATTTTCTCCCAATCTGGTTTATCTTCTCCAACTATCTTACTTCTTATGTGAATTTTGGCAAATTTTGTCTTTCAAGGATTGATGCATTTCATCTAAGTTATCAAATTTGTTGGTATAGAGTTGTTCATAGTATTCCTTGATTATACTTTTAATGTCCATGGATCTGTAGTGATGTCTTCTCTTTTATTTCTGATCCTAGTAATTGTGTCCTCTCTTTTTTTCTTACCCTGCTAGGATCTTATTAATTTTATTGATCTTTTCAACAAACCAGTTTTTCGTTTCATTTATTTTCTTTACTGATTTCATTTTCAATTTTATTGATTTCTGCTATATTTTTCATTATTTTATTTGTCTTCTGGATACTTTGGATTTAATTTGTTCTTCTCTCTTCTGGTTTCCTAAAGAGGAAGCTTAGAGGATTGATTTTAGATCTTTCCTCTTTTATAATATATTCATTCAATGTTATAAATTTACCTCTAAGCACTTTATTTGCTGTGTCCCGTAAATTTTAATAAATTATGTTTTTATTTTCATTTATTTCAAAATATTTTCTAATTTTTCTTGAGATTTCTTCTTTTCTCCATGTATTATTTAGAGGTATGCTGTTTATTCACCACATATTTTGGGATTTTCCTGTTATCTTTCAGTTATTGTTTGATGGCTTAATTCCATTGTGATCTGAAAGAAGATATTGTATGATTTATATTCTTTTACATTTGTTAAGGTGTGTTTTATGGCCCAGAAAGTAATCTATCTTGGTTCCATGTGAATTTGAGAAGAGTATGTATTCTGCTGGTTTTGGATGAATTAGTCTATCAGACGTCTGTTATATCCAGTTGATTGATGGTGTTGAGTACAACCATGTCCTGGCTGTTTTTCTGCCTGTTGGATCTATCCATTTCTGAGAAAGTGGTGTTAAAGTATCCAAATACCATATTACATTTATCTATTTTTTTCTTGCAGTTCTATCAGTTTTCGCTTCCCATAGTTTGACAGTTGGTTGTTAGATGTGTACACATTATGTCCTCTTGAAGAATTGACCCTTTTTTCATTATGTAATGCCCCTTTTTATCCCTGATAAACTTCTTTACCTTAGAGTCTGCTTTGTTTGAAATTAATGTAGATATTCACACATTTCTTTTTACTAGTGCTAAGTGTGGTATATCTGCCTGCATCCATTTCTTTTAATGTATACACTTTTTTTATATTTAAAGTCGATTTCTTGTAGACAACATATAGTTGCATATTGTTTGTTGATCTTCTCTCACAATCTCTGTCTTCTAATTGGTATATTTAAGTTGTTGACATTCATAATTGATTACTGATATATTTGGATTAATATCTACCATATTTATTGTTTTCTATTTGTTACCCTTATTCTTTGTTCCTATTTTTGTCTTCCACTCTTTTTTTTTTCTGACTTTTGTGGCTTTGCTTGAGCATTTTTTTATGGTTCAATTTTCTACCCTTTCTTATCATATCAATTATACTTTTTTTTTACATTTTTTCGTGGCTGCTGTAGACTTTGCAATATACATTTACAACTAATCTAAGTCCACTTTCAAATAAACTATACACATTCACAGGTAGTACTTCACAGGTGAGTACTTTATAATAACAAAATAATCCCAATTCTGCTCTCTCATTCCTTGAATAATTGCTGCCATTCATTTAAATTTATACAGAAGTATACACACACATACATGCATTCATAATTGAGCACATTGTTGTTATTATCCTGAACTAACTGTTATCTGTTAGATCAATTAAAAACAAGAAAAGTAAAAGATTTTAATTTATCTTCACTTTTTCCTTCTCTGATGTTTTCCCTTTCTTTGTGTAGATCTGTGTTTTTGTCCTATATAATTTTCTTTCTTTCTAAAGAACTTCCATTAACATTTCTTGCAAGGCAGGTCTACTGGCAACAAATTCCCTTTTTGTCTGAGAAAGTCTTTATTTCTCCTTCACTTTGAAGGATAATTTCTCAGGGTACCGAATTTTAGGTTAGTTTTTTTTTTTTCCCTCTCACATTTTAAGTATTTCACTCTGGGACCGTGACCTGAGCCAAAGGCAGATGCTTAATGACTGAGCCACCTGGGAGCCCCTCCACTCTACTTCCTTCTTGCTTGCTTGGTTTCTGAGGAGAAGTTGGATATAATTCTTGTCTTTGCACCTCTACAGGTAAGATATTTTTTTCCCTCTGGCTTCTTTCAGAATTTTTTCTTTATCTTGGATTTTTGTAGTTTGAATATGATACACCTAAGGGTAGTTATTTTTGTTGTTTTGTTTTGTTTTGGCGTTTGTCCTGCATGGTGTTTTCTCAGCTTCCTGGATTGATGGTTTGGTGTCTGCAATTAATTTGGGGAAATTCTCAGTTGGTTAAGCTTCTGCCTTTGGCTCGGGTCATGATCCCAGGGTCCTGGGATCAAGTCTCACATCGGGCTCCCTGCTTATTGGGGAGTCTGCTTCTTCTCTGTCTGCTGCTCCCCTTGCTTGTGTTTTCTTCCCCCCCAAAATAAATAGATAAAATCTTTAAAAAAAACTTATTGCTTCAAATATTCTTCTCTTCCTTTCTCTCTTTTTTTTCTCCTTCTGATATTCCTCTTATATGTATACTATACCATTTTTTGCCTTGTAGTATGTTTTGTAATGTTTTTCTTGATAGCCAAACATGATGTACTGGGTAAAAGGAATTGCTGTAAATAGGCCTTTACTGATGTGGTAGTGAAGAGTTGTGTGTGTGTGTGTGTGTGTGTGTGTGTGTGTGTGTGAAGCATTCTATAGTCCTATGATTAGGTCTCAGTCTTGTAGTGAGCCTATGTCTCAGACTGAATTTCTCAACTGCTTCTCAACCATCCTCTCCATTCTTAGGTAGGAGAGAATGACTAGACTGGCCTGGAGTTATATATTTTTCTTCCCACAGGTCAGTTACATTCTGATAAAACCCTGTAGGTTAGGCTCTGGTTAATAGTTCCTCCTTAGGGAAGACCTCATTAAGGAGAACAGAATGCTTTGGGGTATTTTGAAATTTTTCCTTTTTCCTCCCTCTGCTGGCAGAACAAAATGATTTTTTTCTCAGATATTCACTCTTAGAATGAGGTTGAGCATCTGGATGCAAAACTTACAAAGGTGTAGGGGTTCCCCTATGTATGGGTCTCCCTGAAGTATTTGACTCTACAACTTGTGCCCACTGAGCCACCAGCAACTTATTAATTACAGTTCATGTTTTCTTACCTGGCCACTGGTTCCCATGGAGGTTTCTGCTTCAGGAAGTTGTGATTCTATTCACTTGTCTGTATCTCCAATTTGGGGGACAGTGGTTTGCCCTGTGACTGTACTTATCTGACCCATCTAAGAAGAGTTGCTAATTTTTTAGTTTGTTCAGCTTTTTATTTGCTGTTGGGATGGAATGATGACTTCCAAGCTCTTTACATGCCAGACCAGAAAACTGTAGTCTAGATTGATTTATAATAAAGAAAAGCAAAGGAGAAATCAAATTATAAAACAACACATGCACTATCTTTAAACTTGAAGCACTTGTGATCTGGACTTTGATTTCCCATCTTAACTCTCCAGTATTTGGAAATCTCTAGATTATTGACATCTATGGGAATTTTCACTTAGGTTACAGATGCCAAATTCAAAGCTAATGGAATGAAATAAGATTCTGCAGGGTTTAGTTTAGAGTTCCTTTGAAATTGACATTATAATTCTTATTATATTAATGTTTTTAAAAAATGTTAGTTCTAACGTCACATATCTTTCACAATGTTAGTGATTTAAATATGAAAATCTTTCCCTTTGATTAATGCATTGTTTAGAAAAAAGAGGCAGACATATAAGAGAAACCCTCTAATTCACAAAATGCTGTACTTTTCCATATGCATTAAATCTGTGTAATAGTACTTTTGACTATGAAGTAATCCCTATTTCCCACCCAAGTGAGATAATTTTTTACTCTAATACATATCACACATTTTTCATCTATTTGTCCTCTCACAACTAACACATTAATAATTATTTAAAATGAAGGAATCTGACTTAAAGCTACTTTATATACACTATCAAACCAAGCTGGAGATGGAAAATGAATAAACAAACAAATGAAAAAGAGGCTATAATAATTTGTTTGAAGTCAGTTTCTTTTTTCCATCTGCATTGCCCAAAATACAGTTGCATGATGGATATTATTTCTTTCTTTCTTTTTTTCCTCTTACAAATAGTCTGTGGTTCATGTATAGCCTTAATCTAATTAATATACCACCCTATAAAATTCCTACATTATGCATCCGTGGGCCACTTCACTGCTAATTTGTGAGCATAAAAGCTTATTAAGTAGGCTATTCATCCTCAATAGAATTATGCAGATAATATTTAGCTTCTTCTTAAAGCCATTGTGTAGCACACACAAATTGAATCTCTCTATAATGTGTTAATAGGGATTTCTTATCAATTTATCAGCTACTCACAGAGATGACTTAATCTGACTTTTTAATCAGAATGTCCTTATAAGTGTAGATAAAGGTTTTATTTGACTTTGCCTTAGATTAAGGATGCCTTTTTTTTGACATTTAAGTTATAAAAAATGGGAAAGACCTAGTGCGATTGAGATATAAAAAGATGTTATTTGTTTACATGAACTTTCTCTTTGTTTTCCTTTATCTAGCTGATTTCATGCGTTTTTTTTTTTAAGATAACTTTTATGATTCAAAGTGCTTGGAAATGATAACATTCATTTTGGAGTTCTATATATAAATAAACCTTGGAATTAATTTTATTCACTATTTGGTCAGTTCATTGTAGAGTATCATATTTTCAAGCCAACCATCTTCCAATTAATTTAGAATGGTGAACAGCACAGTTGCAATTCTGTTCTTTTCCATTTACTTACATTAAAGATTCATTTTGGGTAATCAGAGAATTTTGTATCAGCTATTTTTTTCTATTTTTTACCTTAAAGGTTTGCTTCTGACAGTTTAATAAATTATCCTGTGGTCTGTGCTGGAAGGTAACTGAATTTTTTTTGCTCAACAGCTCTCTCATTGACACATGTTCATTTATTACTATTTCTTCCATCAGCTGACTCACTTGAGGCTAATTCTGATGAAGTGCTTTCAAACAAGGACCACGATCGGTTTATATTAACGAGGAGATGGTGAAAAGGCAGCTTTTGAACAGGATAAATTAGAAAAAGAATCCAATCAAGAAATGGGCAGAAGACATGAAAAGACATTTTTCCAAAGAAGACATCCAAATGGCCAGCAGACACATGAAAAAGTGCTCAATATCGCTCGGCATCAGGGAAATCCAAATCAAAACCTCAATGAGATACCACCTCACACCAGTCAGAATGGCTAAAATTAACAAGTCAGGAAATGACAGATGTTGGCGGGGATGCAGAGAAAGGGGAACCCTCCTACACTGTTGGTGGAAATGCAAGCTGGTGCAGCCACTCTGGAAAACAGTATGGAGGTTCCTCAAAAAGTTGAAAATAGAGCTACCATATGATCCAGCAATTGCACTACTGAGTATTTACCCCAAAGATACAAAAGTAGGGATCTGAAAGGGTACGTGCACCCCAATGTTTAGAGCAGCAAAGTCCACAATAGCCAAACTGTGGAAAGAGCCAAGATGTCCATCGACAGATGAATGGATAAAGAAGATGTGGTATATATATACGATGGAATA